>NC_045737.1:30857980-31067980 GCF_008692095.1 Etheostoma spectabile | reverse complement strand
ATCGTCCCATTTCCAGGCTGAAAATGTCAGGTCTGCCTCAGCACTGGCAGGTCTGTGCAATTGCATCCAGAGGCATTTTACTGTGCACCCCTTAGGAAATGGGGTTACAGACTAATACGCATTAGTGAACATGCTTCATTCAATCTGTACTCGACTCATATAAAAAGGAATAATTCCATTGTCACTGATTGAATAATGTTTGAGCGATGCCAACAGTAATGGCTGATGTTTGTTGTACCTGCTGTCTGTCTACTGTGGGTTGTGTAGGGATGAAGTTCCCTGTGGATCTCCTGGCTGATGTTAGCCAAACAGAACTGGAGCGGCTGGCCCACAACTACATGAAGAACCTCCTTTACAGCAACCCGGATGCACCTGAACACCTCACCCTCCCTGACTCCACCCAGGTAAACCCTCCTTACTGGACCAGTGTGTGTCTGTCAATAAGGGCCATGACAGCAGGGATGATGACGACTATGTGCTTCTGTCTCTCCTCAGGTCACCATCAACATATGCAGTGTGGGTTTCGTCCCTCTGTACGGATCCAATGATAAGCAGAAGGTCCTGGCCCTTTTCTCTCCCACTGAGCCGCTAACTGCTGTGGCCCTGTACCTGCTGGACCAGTGGTGGCCCGTGGACGACATCCTCAAGACAGCGGACCCAGCTCGGGATGGAGCGGTGGAGGTATGAGGACATCAAACTCAATCATTAATCAGGGTTCCAGCAGGTTTCAACAAGTCAAATTTAAGAATTATTAAGACCTTTTATGAATGAAATGTAAGACCTACATATCACGAGATAAAAGGAAAACAAAATGCAGAGTCACAAAAGAAAGAACTACTACACCACAGAATAAAAAAAACACATAGAGACTACAGTATTAGGGACCACTATGGTCTATAAAAGAGACTTCAGATACAGTATTAGGGGACCACTATGGTCTATATAAAAGAGACTTCAGATACAGTATTAGGGGACCACTAAGGTCTATATAAAGAGACTTCAGATACAGTATTAGGGGACCACTATGGTCTATATAAAGAGACTTCAGATACAGTATTAGGGGACCACTAAGGTCTATATAAAAGAGACTTCAGATACAGTATTAGGGGACCACTAAGGTCTATATAAAGAGACTTCAGATACAGTATTAGGGACCACTAAGGTCTATAAAAGAGACTTCAGATACAGTATTAGGGACCACTAAGGTCTATATAAAAGAGACTTCAGATACAGTATTAGGGACCACTAAGGTCTATATAAAAGAGACTTCAGATACAGTATTAGGGGACCACTAAGGTCCATATAAGAGAGACTTCAGATACAGTATTAGGGGACCACTAAGGTCCATATAAAAGAGACTTCAGATACAGTATTAGGGACCACTAAGGTCTATATAAAAGAGTCATAGGACCTTTTAATGTGTGTTGTTGATGACAGAGGGCACTTCTGTGTGTTTCAGTGCTAAATGAAAGATCTTGTTATAAAACAAGCAAAAACATGTTTGAACACATTCAAACATGTGGCAGGGTGCCATTATATGAAGAGTACCGTGTGTGTCTCCGTGTCTCCTTCAGGTGGAGACAGTAGGAGAGAGAATAGTTCTGTACATCCTTAACCGTGTGGTCTATAGAGCCAGAGAGATGAGCTCTGAGGAGCTCCCCTTCCTCTGCCACGGAGAAAAAGATCACGCCAAAATCCTCTGGAGTAACGGCGAGGCTGTGGGCTTCTACTCAGTCAAACCCTCAGGTGATAGTTCATTTCTGTAATTGATAAGACGTGATTTAGCCCGTGTGTGAGAGCTGATATCAGTCCACTCCTTTCTGACATGATGAGCTCTGTGTTTCCCTCGTAGGTAGCTTTTCTAATTCGTTCGCCACCAGAAGCTATCAGCTCCCTGTGATGGACTCCATCTTTGTGAGGAGATGTCAGCGTGGGAAAGGCTTCGGCCTGCAGATGCTGGAAGACTTTGTGCTCAGTTTCAAAGAAGACCATCTGGGGTTGAGGTACCCCCTCACCAAAGCCATGTATAAAGGTAGAGGAGTCCACCCTGCTGCAAGAACACCTTATCCATATGAACTTATGGTTTGTTCTTCCTGTCAGCTGTGTAAACAGTATTTTACGTAGTCTCCTGTTTGTTCCCAGTGTGTGAGAAGTACCTGAGGCAGTACCCAGGAGACACAGACCTGCTGTGGGAGGTGGAGAGCATCGGTGGACCCAACCAGAGGCACAATTTGGCCAGAAAGATACAGGCCATGGATCCCAGCGGTACAGACAGACAGAGACTGCTGATTTGACAGCTCAAAGATAGTATCAGTTGACAAATGGTTGTTTTAGTGTACTCATCTAAGCATTGTGCACGTCTTCCTGTGTCCCTCAGCAGTGTCCAGGAGTCTGTCCTTCACAGAGGAATCACCTGTGATCACTGAGATGACTGAGAAGGATATGGTGATGGAGGCCATCACCACTCAAATAAAAGAAGCTGAATCCATGGAATGCACAGTTGAAATCGTGGTACATTATAATTATTACTTCTTAAAAGATGAAAAACATGAATTTGAGAAACAAAGAATTGTGTGAAGACGATCCCTGTGGTTTTTTGTTTTGCAGGAGGAAGTGACAGTCCTGAGCGCTACCAAAGGTGAGCACTTCACCATTTTACTACGTCATAAAACACTTTCCCTTACATTGAATAATAATGTAATAATGCACTTTGTGACATTGTAGCAGGTTTAGAGGCTGAAGTTCCACTCACAGCCCGGGGCCGGAGCAGTGGCTCAAAACGGAGGAAGACCGCGGAGGAAAAGGTTATCAGGTCTGTAGGAGTTCTATGACTATGTCTCTCCTGAAAACCGCATGAGTGCATTTATATCAGGAAGTTAACCCTTGTGTTGTCTTCTCGTCGACCTGCAGCGTTTGGTTTTTCTGGGTCAGAATTTAAACTAAAATTGGTCGAAAGTTTTTCTCACTTTTCCCAACTTATTTATCACTTTTTTTTCCAATTTTTTTTTCACTTTTTCAGATGTTTTTGTTGGGGGTTCTGTTATTTATATTTCCCCCCCCCCCAAAATGCTATAAAATTGAATAAAACACCCAAATTCAATGAAAGTGGTGAACTGATCATTTTATGGAACAATCCATATTATTTAAATTTTTTTGACAATGGGGTTAAAATAAACCCAAATTTACTGATATGGAAACTTTATGAACACAGGTCAAATTTGGCCCGAGGACAACAGGAGGGTTAAGAATTTCCATTTTAGATGCTTGCAGTATGACCTCTGCATTGAGATAGCTGGAGATCTGTAGGCCATCATGGTCCACTGTGACTCTTCCTCAGATGGTTCAAAGTAGAAGGAAGCTATTGGTTTTGAAAAGATTATTTTTCTGCTGCGCAATCACATTTTCCGGGGCTTGGGATGCTTGAAAACACAAAAAAATTGACACATTAATCAGACCTGGGTTGGGACGACGCCAGTGGGCTTTGTAGCACCCCCCTAACGAAGGTCAGGGTTCAAACTAAATTTCTATGATGTTCATAAATTTGGTGGGAGCATTGCTCTCATCTGGAGGAACATATCATTTTTCTGCCCGACAGGATATCAGGCATCTTGGAGTTTGTGTGTTAATTTTCATTAATCATTCATCAGATCTTTCAACTGAACACCTGATATCTAACATCTTTCAGAATCGAGGACATTGAAGCAGAAACCCCGAGAGAGGAGCAGGAGATTGTCTCTGACCCGATGCAGACGGAGGTGTGTGCATATGCAAACTGGTATCTGCATGTTATTCTACATGACTAGGACAGCAACGTGTAACTAACCCCTCACTGTATTCATTTTCAGGGTGTCAGTGTTGCTCCTGAAGAACAGGGACAGGATGTAGTTGACACCGCGGCCACCATGTCGGAACAACCAGACGCTGTCCTGAAGCCACAAGACCCTGAAACAGCTGATGTGACATCAGCAGCTACGACTGAGGAGGCACCACTGGAAGCCGACGCCCCCCAGGATGTTAACAACACCGCCCGGGACTCACAGATCATAGTTGAGAATGTGGCATCAGAAATAGAGGAAGAGTGTGTGGAGGAAGACACTGCAGCGCCGGCAGTCTCTGAAGAAATGTTGGAGTTAGACATGGAAGAAGAAACTCTGGATAAAGTGGGGGAGGAAACTCAGATCACGGATGAAAAGTGGGAAAAAAGAGTTCCACAACACGAGGTAAGTCCGTCACCATGTGAAGCAGGAAGAACAACTGGACAGAGTAAAACCCCCCGACGGAGAAATACACATATACAGGAGGGGGTGAAGGAGGACACTCCAGCCCAGGAAGGAGGGATAAGGTTGAGAAGAAGAACTGTCATGAACACGCCCACACCCAAACGCAAATACACCAAACCCCGCCAGAAAGTCTGTGACGACTCAGAGAAAGAGGTGGAGAAAGTGGCAGAGGAGAATGACATTTCGCCTGAAGGAGTGGAGGAGTTAGCTGAAACTGGAGAAGGAGTAAAAGAGGATGCAGTTGAGCTGGAGGAATTAAGAGAGAAAAAGCTGGAAGATGAACAGCTGACACATGAAGAGAAGACGGACATGATGGGGGCTGCACTGACAGAGGAAGAGGAGGGTGAAAACGTAACACATGGATCTGAGAGAGAAAAAGAAGCTCAGCTAGAAGCAGGAGCTTCGGCCGGGGGGGAGCAAGCACATGGACAGGTGGAGGAACAAGACGAGGTGGCTGACAGGCCAGAAGAAGAGCTATCCACCAAGGAATTAAGTGCTGTGGAAGAAGAGACGATTCCGAAGGCAGAGGAAGCAGCAGGGGACGTTATAACTTCAACTGGGGGGAACGAGGAGGAGAGCAAGGATGAGACGGAGCAAGGAGAGGCCATCAGTGTCTCTGCTAATGCAGATGAAAACACTGTTGCTGTGGAAACAGCTGTCAGAGACACTGCTGCTGTTGTAGAAACAGCTGTCCGACAGGCTGAAGAGTCTCAGGAAAATGACTCTGGCTCTTTAACCTCCAAGCTCCAGAAAGCCACTGTCATCCTAGTGGACATCAAAACCACCTGCCATCATCTCAGTGTGAAGAAGGCAGACGAAACAGCTGCTGACGGACAGAGTGCTGATGCAGAAAAGCAACAGGAAGGGGAGAACGGCGGGAAGGAGGAAGACATTACAGACACGTGTGTAGAGGCCCAGACTGCCGAGAAGGAACAGCAAGACAATTCTGAAAAAGAAGAATCTGTGGAGGAGGAAAAAAGTGAAGCAGAGGAAGCACTGGTTCCTGAAACAAGAGACAACACAAGCGAGGGTGTTTGTGAAGAAGCAGCAAAAGGCCCTGATGAGGTGGAGGAGAAGCAGGCTGCAGATGGAGAGCCAGAGGACGCTGACGAGAGTCCCCCAGCAGCCGAAGTAGACAAGGCGGACAAGACGATGAGCTTGGAGGAAGAGGAAGCTCCGGTTGTTGAGACCAGAGCTCTAAGAAGTGGAACAAAAACTAGCACAGCCACACCGAGATGCAAAACAACAAGAAGCAAAAAGCAAGTGGACGCACATGAAGCAGTGACCGCAAGAGCAGGGGAGACGTTGTCTGCATCGCACACACCTAAAGGTAAATCCAGGAAAGGCCACAAACACAGCCAGGAGCTAGAGCAAAAGGGAGGAGAGGATACAGGAGCAGAGGAGGAAGAGGCAGCAAAGGAAGCAGCTGAAGAAAAGACAGATGTAGAAGGAGAGGAAAGCGTTGAGGAAGAGGGAGAGGAAAAGGTTGAGGAAGAGGGAAAGGTTGAGGAAGGGGGAAAGGTTGAGGAAGAGGGAAAGGTTGAGGAAGGGGGAAAGGTTGAGGAAGAGGGAAAGGTTGAGGAAGGGGGAAAGGTTGAGGAAGGGGGAAAGGCTGAGGAAGCTGCCTCTGAAAGAGAGGAAAGTGTTGAGCCAGAAATTGATGTGGAGGAAGGGGAAGCTGTGGCAGAACGAGGACGAGAGGCAGCAGAAGATCCATCAGGAGGTGTGTCCAGAGATGCAGACAGGGAGGAGGAGACCTTAGGGGAAGAGTGCGGTGAGAGGAAAGCAGCCATGGGGGGTGAGGAGGGGGAACTAGCAGCAGCCACTGTGACTAGATCTCTGAGGAGTGGTGGGAAGACGCCCAAAGCTCCGAAAAGCAGGTCAAGACGAAGCAAGAAGCAGCCAGAAGAAGAGGAGGAGGGGCAGAGACAGCTCCAGAACCAGGGAGAGGGACCAAAGGAATCAGCTGAGGAAGCAGAGGAAGAAACAGGGCTGGGGTCAGTCGAGGACCCCCCAACAGAAGCTGTCCCAGCAGAAACCGGAGAGGCGGCGGTGATTGAAGAGGAAGCTGCAGAGGATTCAGTACAAGGAGGAGACACTGACACTTCATTACCCAAACTCAGCGCGGACTCAGCTGTACTGCCCCCCAGTGGAGAAGAGGAGCAGCGGGCAGCCCGGGTCTCTGTGAGCCATACTGACATCCAGGAAGAAGAGGAAGCTCTTCCTAATGAGGCAGAGGAGCAAAAAGAGGAAGCAGCTATTGCAGACGAGGATGTTCCTGAGGGGACAGAAAACACCGAGCTGGAGAAAGTGACAGTGGAAGAGGATGATAAAATGGAAGCAGTCCCAACAGCAGACCCAGGGGAGGGCGGAACTGATGAAGAGGAGGCTGAAGGTGTTAACGATGAAGAGCAGGAAGCTCCAGTCCCAGAAACCAGAGCCCGTAGGAGCAGGAAGCAGGCCGGCCCAGCCACGGCCACAAGCAGACTAACAAGAAGCAGACAGGAGAACGCTGAGGTCGCAGCTTCAGAAAGTCAGAAATCAACAGATCAAGTCCGGGTTCTGAGGGGGGGGAGGAAACTTATCCCTGTCACCCAAAGACAAACAATAAAAAGAACCCACCCAGAGGGAGAGGGAGAGGAGGGAGGAGATGAATCTGCAGCAGGTGAGGCGAGAGAGACACAGGAAGAAGGGGACCAGCAGCAGGCAAAGAGACTTGATGAAAGGGATGCAACTGGACGAGTAGAAACTATGGACGCAGGAATGAGCAAAGACAAAGAGGAGACTGGGGCAGAGGAAGCTGTCTTACAACTAGACGCCTCAGAGGAGGGACAGGCCCACAGGGCTGGGACAGCTGCAGATGTGGACACAGATGTTGGACAGCCTGCTGACGAGGGGAAGAGCTCGGATGTTCAAGAGGATGTAGTCCCAAGACAAGATACAGCGGAGGGGGAACAATCGACTTCTGCAGTGACGGGAAGTGCCCGAGAGACACTGGAGACAGCAAAGGACGGCGAGGAAAAAGGTGTGTCTGAGGAGGAGGAAGCAACTAGAGGCAGAACCACGAACAGACGAGAGGAAGAGGCCGCTGGAGAGACAAGCTCAGAAGTCGAAACAAGAGTCCTGAGGAAGGGTCGGAGGTCTGCTGCTGCCACACCTCAACGTAAACCCAAAAGAGTCCGCACACAGCCTCAGACAGAGGAAGAGGAAGAACATGCTCCTGCTGAAAAGACACAAGCAGAGGAAACCAAAGCTGATGAGAAGGAAGACAACAGTGATGAGAAGACTGAAGAAGACGGGAGTGAAGCTGCAGCAGAGAAGGAAGAAGCTACACAGCCAGAGGTGGAGGTGGAAAAAGAAGAAGCTGTGGCAGAGGAAGAGGACAGGTCCGCTGTTTCTAAGCCATGTGGAGACGGACAGGGAGAGACTTCAGCTGGAGAACAAGCTGAAGAGACACCAAATACAGATGAGGGAAAGGTTACTGACCAGGAAGAGGCAGCAAGTGTTGAAACAACAGGCCTGAGAAGCGGTAAAAATATAGGGAGAGCCACAACTAGAAGCAAAACCACAAAAAGCCAAGAGGAAGAGGCAGCTGGAGAGAAAAGCACGGAAGACGAGGAACCAGCGGTAGAATCGAGAGTTCTGAGAGGGGGGAAGAGGTCTGCTGCTGCCACACCTCGGCTTAAATCCAAAAGATTCCGCACACAGCCTCAGACAAAGGAAGACGACGAGGAAGAAGAAGAAGCTGCTCCTGCTAAAGAGACACAAGCAGAGGAAGCCAAAGTTGATGAGAAGGAAGACAACAGTGATGAGAAGACTGAAGAAAAGGATGGGGGTGAAGCTTCAGCGCAGAAAGAAGAAGAGGCAAGGCAGGAAGCACCCGAGGAGAAAGGGGAGGCTGCAGAAGAAGAAGGAAATAGGATGGAAATGGATAAAGAAGTGCTTGAGGAAGAGTCTGCAGTAGGAGATGCAGGGCAGATGAAGGAAGTAGTGCCTGAGGAGGACGAGGAGGAGGACAACAGTGTGGAAGAGACTGCATCAGCTGAGGTAGAAGAGACAAAGTCAGCAGAGGAAGAAGAAGAAGAAGAAGAAGCACCGGCTGTAACAAGCAGAGCTCTGCGGAGCAGAACACAGAGATCCAGGAGAGGAGGAGGACAGACACAGCAGCAGGAAGAGGAAGAAGAAGTCCACCAATCGACTGGTGGCTCACCTCGAAGATCAGTGCGGAAAAAACCGCGAGTGGATTACAGAGAAAACAATGAGGAGGGAGAACGAGGCGAGATGGAGGTCACAGCTGACCAGCAGGACGAAGAGGAGGACACAGAGGACGGGAACGCTTTAAGCTCTGAAGAGCAGCCGGCAGAGAAGCTGGACACTCTGAGTTTAGTGTTAGACACCGATGAGGAGGGAGAGACAGCAGAGGACGAAGAAGAGGCGGAGCCTGTAGTGATTGGAAAGAGAGTTTTAAGAGGGAGGTCAGTTCCTTCAGTGATAATCACCCCCCAGGCTAAATCCACACGCCGCAGTGCTAGAGTTCAGAAAGCCGAGGAGGACGAAGAGAAGAGCCTGCGCTCCGCTCAGAAGAGGAGAAAAGCTGAAGGCACGCCCGCTCGCAGAGCTCAGCGGCGCAGCAGAGTGTAGGATGTTCTCACTCCAACCACGTACATGTAGCAGTGTGCAGTCACTGACGGGGAAACGCAAAAGACGTCAATGCTTAACCCTCCTGGTGTCCTCGGGTCAAATTTGACCCCTTTTAAAAATGTCTATATCAGAAGTACGGCGTTCTTTTTAACCAAATTACCACAAAAAAAGGATAGATTCCATGCAACGCTCTGCAAATACAATCAACCACTTTCATTGAATTTTGGGTGAAAATTGAAATGGTTTCAAATCAGTATCCTGACCAAACTCATCCACTCAACATCCTCTGATCTCATCTATTAGTCAAAATAATTCATAATTTCTGCTTTATTAACTCAAATATTAGGTATAAGTCAATACAAATGAGGATTATTGACCATTGATTCTTAAAAAGTAGTGTAAAACTAGTGGTAGTGAAACAAAAATAATGCATTGAAAAATGTCAAAAAATTAACAACTGTTCATCTTTTTGACCCGGGAGGACAACACAAGGGTTAATGTGAGCTTCAGTAGTGTGCAGGCAGGCTCACAGCGTACACTCTCTCTCTCTCTCTCACACACACACACACACACCCCTACCCCTGTGTGTTCTCCATGTGGATGTAAAGCAACTAGCGAACATGAACACACATTTGAGCAGGAACCATTAACCTGTGACAGAGCTGTCCACCCCCCCCACCCCCACCGGCCCTGCAAACTATAGGTAAATAATGACAGACATGAACCTTTTTATAGTACCTGTGAGCAGTGGCTGCTGGGTATAAGTGACTTTTTTTAGTTCCAAACCGCAGCTTTAGACTTTGTCCTGTGGACACTCTGTCTCGCTGCTCTTTTCACCATCATGTGTCATTTTTCTACAACCCTGTCATCATGATCACGTGAAACAGATTGTGCACGTGCGATTGTTAAAGACCTCCGAGCCTGATCAGGGTGGTGTTGTTTCACCCTCCGAACAGTAGAGCGTGTCCACACTGAAGGTCTGCAGGTCCATACTTCGTAGTCAGAATCTTTAAAAATGTTTTTGCCTTTCCCAGTTTGCATCAGTCATATTTTTGAGTAGAAACTCAGAGGTTGATAGAGACTACACACTCGAGCGGGACCACATTGGCTTTCTTCTTAAAAGCTTCTTAAAAAGCCATAATTTGCATTTTAACAGAGAATTCTGACAATTGGGGAATTCATATTTTTACTGTACATTTTTTTTTATATTTTATTAAAAATGTGAATGTTTACTTTGCATTGTGTAATACGATAAATCTCAACTATGGGTTTTGGTAACTTTTTACTCAGCAGGCAACAATGTGAAACGGTGAAATAAAGTGAATTGTTTTTTTAAATGTGTGAAATGCTCCAACGGTTCATCTTCATAGGGTGTTTGTGTGTATTTAGATTAAAAACATATTACCAAAAACTCCTTGCTTTGCAACTGTCAGCAGAACTCAGGTCTTAACTCATATTAGTAAGTTCTCCTTATTAGTATATATTTCATATGGAGAGCCATGTACTATGTCATGGCCTCACATCTTTCTTTAACTGTGAACCTGAGCATTAGACGCTGTCGGGGGTTACGTAGTCATCCTGCTCAGCCACGTTTAACAATGTGATATGATTTAGTCAGCAGCATAAGTTGTCAGTTTGTGTGTCAATTTTGTTGTTTGTGTCATTTGAAGCTAACATGTATTATTGAGCTGTGTGATGGGAAATGTATTTGTACTATTAGCACATTGAAGTAATTTAGATTATGGACCCTCACTTTCTCTGTCGACTTATATTTTTAATGAAGTGAAATTACAGCAAATAAAGATTTCTGAAATGAGTATTTCAGCTCTTGTGTACTTAACACACACACACACACACTTTGGCAACAAGATTGAAACTGGCTATAAACGCCTGTTAAATTGAATATTATGTTTACCACAAATGGACCCCCACTGTAACGGGACACATGCATTAAGGTACACCTATCACCATACCCTAACAGAAGCTTTAAGCAGCATGGGGGGGGGGGGCAGGGGGGGGGGCAGCAGAGTGATGAAGAGTGAGGCCCTGATTGATGTTTTAGAAGAAAAATGATAGAGAGGAGATTTGAAACAGCTGCAGCAAAGTCCAAGCTCACAGCCCAGCGGAGAGAAACAGGATGCACACTCCGAGGATATTGCGCAGTTATTTATATCATTCATAACGCTGAAAATAGTTGGGGGGGGGGGGTCTGGAACCTGGAGCACCGACTTCAGCCAGACAGCCCTGAACTGTGCTGCCAAAAATCATTTCATTCTTCTAAACTTTTAAAACCAACCCTTCATTTACAGCCATCCAATATTTGTGATGCCCTTTATTAATCTTTAAAATAACTTTCTATCATAACAGGGATGTCTTAATTATTTCAGCGTCAAGGTTACCTGGAACCAGTCTCTTACTCCACACACACCATCAAATCTCCAATCACCATTTGTTTACCGATGTGAGGACCTGTATCACCTACTGTACATTATACGAGTTTTCAAATTTGCAGTGGAGCAGCCTATTTGAGCATGTTATTAAACTACAGTGGCTTGCATAAGTTTACACACCCATGCTAAAGTTGATAAAGGATTAAACATTTTGGAAATCGATCTTAATGCCTTAATTAAAGAAAACAAAATTAGGAAAATACAACCTTTTAAAGGACACCAATTGTCTTTGTGAATGACTAATGTATTGTAAATAAATGTTCTTCGTTGTGCTGCAGGGGTCGGCCTGAAGGATCAAAGAGGGCCAGCAGGGGAACATTAGACATATTATAATCTACAGCAAACATTGAACTCATGTGGAGGATCTCTGGGGACAGTCAACCAGCCAGTGGCATCCTTCCCAGAGAGACTGACCTTAGCATTAGCTTCGCATCTTTGTTTTAGGAACTAAACACGTTAATGGACTAGGAATGTAAATGGACTGTTATATAGCACATTTCTAGTTTTCTAATGACTGCTCAAAGCGCTTTTATTACACACACACACACACACACCACACACACACACACAACACACACACACACACACACACACACACACCACAACCACACACGGTGTAACTCTGGTTCAGTGTCTTGCCCAAGGACACAATATGCATGTGCAATATCTTTGTTTACATTCAAGATTTAGCTAAATGTAGTTTGAATGCAACTTCAAGTGAATTGTTTTTTTAAATGTGTGAAATGCTCCAACGGTTCATCTTCATAGGGTGTTTGTGTGTATTTAGATTAAAAACATATTACCAAAAACTCCTTGCTTTGCAACTGTCAGCAGAACTCAGGTCTTAACTCATATTAGTAAGTTCTCCTTTATTAGTATATATTTCATATGGAGAGCCATGTACTATGTCATGGCCTCACATCTTTCTTTAACTGTGAACCTGAGCATTAGACGCTGTCGGGGGTTACGTAGTCATCCTGCTCAGCCACGTTTAACAATGTGATATGATTTAGTCAGCAGCATAAGTTGTCAGTTTGTGTGTCAATTTTGTTGTTTGTGTCATTTTGAAGCTAACATGTATTATTGAGCTGTGTGATGGGAAATGTATTTGTACTTATTAGCACATTGAAGTAATTTAGATTATGGACCCTCACTTTCTCTGTCGACTTATATTTTTAATGAAGTGAAATTACAGCAAATAAAGATTTCTGAAATGAGTATTTCAGCTCTTGTGTACTTAACACACACACACACACACTTTGGCAACAAGATTGAAACTGGCTATAAACGCCTGTTAAATTGAATATTATGTTTACCACAAATGGACCCCCACTGTAACGGGACACATGCATTAAGGTACACCTATCACCATACCCTAACAGAAGCTTTAAGCAGCATGGGGGGATGGCACCCACACTGTACCGTCTAATCCGAAGAGAGTGTTCATTAAATGCGCCTGTGTAATACATCAAACCCTCATGTATGAAACGAGCCGTGCGTTGCTGGAGTTTTCCCCTTAACACCACTTACAGATTAGTTGGGCTTTGGTCGAGAAAAGGAAATCTATCAAAACATTTTCAGGCTCAGCACGACAGACACATTACAGGGAGCATGTTGGCTCAGCGAAGGCCTGGTAACCTGACCTCAGGCTCAGGGTTACATTTAATCATCTTCATAGCTGTTCAACTATTGTTACAACATTTCAGAATGACTCTGGTCTTGTTGCTGGCCGGCGACAGATGACGACGTCCTGGTTTGTAAAATAGACTGGTCTGAAAGATTGTTTCCAGTGCACACCATGAGAGAAACCACTCAGCCACTCACCACAGACACACACGTCTCAATCTGGAAATGGGTTTATTCTGCTGCTGGGACAGTACCGCACAACGCAGAGCACGGCATACACTGAAGCGCAGTTACATTACCTCCCAGTTTATTCTCATTTCCAGTACTGAACTTAATGTAACACTAACCAACTTAGAAAGCAAGCAAGCCAATAAAGTTCCTCATTACCTAGTAAAACTTTAAAAGCCAAAACAGTACACGTGTTAACAAACCAAAAGCCTTTTTATCCATTTAAAGATTATACAAATACTTCGGGCTGACAACTTCACTACTAACGAAGATCTATCCACAGTTAAAGTTCCTCTGAATCTTTGTGTATCTTTTCTCTTTAGTGTAGCTGAGCAGTGAGACATAACAAGACCACAGCATCAAACATCACTTGCGTTAAGCTGTTATTCATATTCAAAAGAAAAACTTGAAATTTAGTTGGCCAAATGAATGCTTTACAATAATAATAATAATAATAATAATAATAATAATAACACAGTCCACCTCGGAATACAGCTCTACAGATATGACGTCATGTTTGGGATCCTCTCATCTCCTAGGGAGTCACTGGCATCAACACTTGTGTTGAAGAAGCACATCAGGTAAAAACAGCGTTATGTAGCACAGGGAGGACTTTAGGAACTCTACAACTAAAACAGTACACAGACGGGCTTTCTGTTTGTGTGATACAGAGCAGAGTGAGGCTGCAGTTACAAAGGAAAGAGAACGGCATCACTGAGGAGACAACACGTTAGTACATCTGTGTATGGAGGTTAGATTGAGAAGCTTGCTTATAAACTATCGTAATCTTTTTTGTCCTTTTTGCCTTCGCCCTCGAAGCTGTCCGTGCCATCACTGTTGTCGCGGCGACGCTTGCGGCTGTTGCGGACGCTGAAGCGAGGGTTCATCTGCGGCAGAGGGTCCATACCCAAAACCTTGTGGATCTGACGGAAGGCCAGAAGCCTTAGCGCAAACTGTATGGACAGACAGGAAGGATATTTCAAAACAAGCCATGAGGAACCTCATTATATTTATGACAAGACTAACACAAAACTCTGACGCCTGACATCTGCTGGTGAGGAACAGAGTCCGCTGGCACTGAGGAACAGCTCATTGTTCACCTAAAACATCTGCTCAGTTGTCTGAATGCCTTTCCCATCGTCTCCTAAACAGCATCCAGCCTCCTATTTAAAACAGGAGAGAGCTCGTACCTGGGCACTGGAGGTAATTTCCTCTCTCTGCTGCTCGCCCATCGCTGTGAGGGTATCCACCAGCTTCTTCTCGCAGGGATCTACCAATCCTGGCCCACCTGGGAGAAATAAAACCCGCAGTAAGTGATGCAGGTTCAGCAAGACCACAGGAAAACTCCTGGCCTGATCCTCTATCTGAATCACAGGGCAGGAATTATTTTTCCTTTTAGTTAACATTGTTTGAGCATTTGTGCGGTGCTAGAACAATTTGAATAATTTGTTCCCAACTGGGGAAATTCCCACACAAATGCCCCCCCCCCCCCCCCCCTTTTCTCATCTGCCTCATGCCTGGTCCAAGAACAGAAAGCTGCTGTTTGGGCTACAGGACGGTAAACAAGAATCAAGGCAGAGGAAAATAAAGAAACCATCTCACCGGGGAGTAGGATCCCAGAGGAAATGCATTCAAAGACGCGTCTCAGGGCGTCCCCCGGGCTGAGGGGGGCCGAGGCGCTACTGATGGCCTTCTCTACCAGCAGCTCCATGGCCTGAACACAAAGGACGGGGAAGACGGCTTAGACGCTGAAACACAATCTCCGACTGCACACACACCAGACTGAAAGATGGAACCCACTAGTCGGGTTTGAAAAGGTTTCTGCTGCAAACTACTAGAGCCCGGCCGATATCGGCGGGCCGATCTATCCATATCGGCATTAACAATGGACGATTTTCTTTCAAATATTCATTCATCAGAATCATAATGACAAATGATTCTGATAAATGAATTAAATATTTAAAAAATAAAAATGGAATGTCAACCATGTTATGAGTGTTTGTTTTTATTCATTAGAACTTTCATATGTTTTCATGTTCTCTGTTCTGTTGCGACAATAAAACAAATTATATTTTAGTGAGAACTCATAAATAACTAAGTTAGGGAAAATCTGTTAATGTTTTGTTACGCGGTTCTGGATTAATTTAAATATATATCGGCATATCGGCTTTTAAATAACCAAATAGTCACGTCGGTCTTAAAAATCCTTTATCGGCCGGGCTCTACAAACTACGCTAAGACTACGTTCAGACTGCAGCCTGATCGGATTGGTTTCTCAGATCTACCACAGACTGCCTGTACGGTTATTTCCAAGTGATCAGACATCACCAACTTATCTCAACGGGTTAATTCTGTATGGTCTTTACCAAGAGAGAGTTTTAAAACCAGAGGGCCGTCATCTTGCCCTACAATCCAGTTGGTTCTCCCTGGCTCCGACTACACAGCCTCAGAGTTTTTAAAACTTTCTGATCTGCATAAGTACAGGCGTATAAGACTGGAATCCAATTTGAGTGGCCGGACTGGGACATCTGTAGAAATCAGATTGGAATCACATTTCAAAACAACTCCAAATGTGGTTTGGGTTTAATGTGTTTAATTCGGGTCCAGACTCTCTGAAATTAACCAGAATACAATCTGGACATGGCAACAAAACGATTTGGGCTGCAGTCTGAACAAGGCCTTTGTTCTGAACCTGCTGATAAGTGGATTAGGGTTAGTGTTGTTTGTTGAGTGATTCACAGACATGCCTTCACAGTGTAAATGTACTTCAGTTACATGAAAAGTAAGTCTATAAACAGGTGGTATCCGAGCACCCTACTGCTGCGTTGCTAACAGCCTAACTCAAAGTCTCAGATCAACAACCAGACGTGGGAGCTAACACGGTTAGAATTTTCACTCAGGCCGCCTGTGGCCGTTCATGTCAAACAGTAGATTGACTGTTGGGGATCAAAGAGGGACAGCCCAACGTCACCTGGCACTTAGAGGCCCGGTTCAACAGCATACTCACCCATCCGGGGAAGGTGGACCACGTAGGAACTCGCTGACACAGGTCTCGCAGGATTCGGATGATGATCACACAGGACTGAAGTCCATTGGCTCTAGCCTTTTGATGCAATAAAGTTAGGTTTACGGAGTGACAAGAGTGACAAGAGATGGACCAAACAAGTGAATCAGTTGTGCCATAGAGGTCCAAACACTACTGTGCATAATGGAAGCTTGAGTATGGTTTGAGGTGTGTATGAGCCAGAAGAGCTTGCAATCAGCTGCCATTCCCAGTAGTCTTGTACCTCACAGTTAGTAAAGGAGTTCAAAGTTTGCAAGATGCACAAGAAATGAGAACTTGTCATCTTCTAAACCCTGACCCCCCGGCTTATCCAGGTATCTCACAAACAGGTACTTAAAGTACAAGAGTCCACCTGAGAGGAGAGTATAGGGACTGACAGAGCAGAGGAAATCTGCTTTACTTTGCCTGTGCTTGTGCTCACGTAGCAGAATCACAGGAAACTACTCAGATATTCCTTTTTCTCTCAATCCCTATTTCTAAATATATATAGATAGAATCAAAACGATACAAACGTTGAACATGAAAGCACTTCTTGATGGCACACCTTTGTGCAAGTTATTGTGCAGCCTTATGGAATCACATGGAACTAGAATGCAGTACTTGAATTGAAAAGGGAATACAAGGATGCCAGTTCTTTGCTAGAGTATTTGTTTCATACAAGAGCTTCAAATGAACTTTATAATCAATACACACGGACATTAACCAGATCGTTGTTGTAATGTGTGGCATCCTTGAATATTTTGTTGTTATTGCTTCAAATAGTAATAGTTTTCCTCATTACTATAAAATAAAACCAAATGTGTAAAAACAAGTAAAGGAGTAAACAAAGAATGCATCTCATAAGGCTACAATAAGAAAGTAAAATGATGTTCCGAACCTGGAACCACTTAGCGTGGCGCAGAGCAGCCAGAGCGTCAAGGCATTTTTGCCTGTCCAAGACGTCCGCTGGGTCTTTCACCATACCCGAGGTTACATCTAAAAATGGATTTGAAGTGTCAAAATGGTGATGAGGAATGGGTGTTTGACCAGGTCAGCGAGGCTGGCAAAGAACAAACACATTGCCACACATACCAATGTCTGTTTCCATGACAACCCACAAAAATCGGTTGCTTATTTTGTAGTCACTTCGACTACACAAACCAGCACATTGTCAAAGTAAGTGGACAGACACATGTTCAGTCATTAGATTCTGTAAGAGGGGTTGGAATTGACTGACTCAACACGGATGCGTTTGGAAAGCACCAATGACTAAATCACTTGGGTCTGGAGCTTAAAGCTTTTTGAAGCCAATACCATTTTCATCAGGTGATTGTGTTGTGAAGCTTTCCTCCATGGGAAGGTCTTATTTGAGAAAATTTGCTTTGCTCACGCACTGGGACAGAGGAGAGACTCGTGGCTAGTGACTGATGGAATGAACTTGGTGCAGAGATAAAGAAAGGGCAAATGGCTGCTAATAGGGACTGACCTGATAGAAAAGAGGCATGGCAATAGTAGGTGTGGCAACGTTTTTGGGATGTGAGAAAACCTTGGTCAAAAATCCTTCCGAAGCTGTTGGGCTCTACTAAACCTCTGATGGGATACAGTGTACTAGAAAAATGTGTAGTTTCTTTGTGCTGGACTTGGAAATATTACTACGAATATAAAAAGGAGGAAGCAATGGGTGCTGAAGAAGAGAAAAAAACATGAACTACCAGCAAACAAAAGGGTTAGGATATCACTGCATGCATACCTAACATCAGTAGGTTGGAATCAGACCCAAACAATCACTGTATACCAAAGGCTGCACTCAGGTCCAAACAAAGATTCCTGTCATAGCCTTCTGTACCTCAACTTCTAACAATACTCCCCTAAGAATCATTTGGAACAATTGGATTTGAAAACAATGTGGTTCATCTTTATCTGTCCATTGTCAATTCATTCAAACGTGAAACTGATCCATCTTCAAATTATTGGTCCTAATCTTTCCTTTGTCAGCGAAGTCAAAACGACAAAAACTTGCCAAAAGGCTTTCATTTTTTTTTCCTTTTTTTTTTTAAACTCAGGGGAGCACTTCAGAACAGGGGACCTCAGCATGGTGAACTGTTGTTGGCCAGTACACAAAAAGGAAGATTTGTTTCCTGTGGGAAAGTAACATCCAATTTCCTCTGCCAAATCTTGGTTTGAGAAGGGGTTGCAAAAACATCTTTGCACAATTAATTCCAAATTAAACTCGAGTTCTCTATTTAATCATCTTCAGCAGGAATTGTCCTTTTTTTGTCTCCTCATCTCAAAAGGAAATTTGGAGAAAAGATACTGTAATGCATGTCTCCCATTGACTATAGCATACAATGAAATAGAAAGAATCCCCTGGAACACAGGAAACAAAATAGAATCTCACCTGGGATTAACTAGACTTAACACAATGCAAACACTGGTCATGCTTTGTTTGGAGGATAAAGATAGCATTTGAGAGGTAAGAGCAAAAAGCCTAAGAGCAATACTGCTGGCACTTGCCTCTTTCGATCTCGTTTTCATTTGATACTAGAAGTGATCTGCCCCACAAACAGAGAAAAACAACTATGTTGGGGGGCCTCTCATTGGCTCTCACTTAGGCCAGTAAAAGCAGATTATCTAATTCTAATGTTTCATTGAAAATAAATCCATTCTAATGGTTTCAGTTGTTCAAACAAAGGTGGTATTAAAACTGAAATATGTGCAGGCCACTGACTGTGCACAGCAACCGCTGAAGAGAAGAGATCACATCTGCAGTTAAATCTGATGAGCTTGCTTCCTTGGTTGCCCTGTCATTCATTTCTGAAATCCAAATGAATCCTACATAAAGAGCAAGAAGCCAGGATGATCTGATTTAAAGCCCAACAAAACGTGTTTGTGGAGTGCCAGCAGGACAGCGCTCTTCTGAGTGTCAAACATATTGAACCAGATTTCATAGAAAGATAGCAGAAAGAAAAGAAAAGAGGTGCAATGGGAAAGGCTGTGATGGGTTTCCCAACCTCCATCCCGGCCATTTTCCTCCCTGATGACAGGTGAAGTCAGTGTGATCGTCACTTCCATCTTTGGCTCGGCACAGGAAGTCAGAATGATCGCTGCTTCCTGGATAGATCCACTGACCTCATATTTTTCTGGTGTTACAATCTGGAAGAAACAGTGTAGATGCAAATGCACTAACATTTAAAAGTCCATTGTACATCCAACTTGTCGACAGTCATTTCCCAGACAGGGGGCATACCAAGAAAATGTCATCTACCCTACTGAGTGGCCACTTTCATAGCTACAGCTGTTAGTACATGTGGACTGCAAAAGTCTTTTGGTATGTCAAAGGATGCTCACTGGAATCATGAGATCCAATTACTGTTGGAACAAAATGGGCATGATGTGAGGTTTATGCAACTGGGTAATGTGGTGGGGACCCAAATAGATTATCTATAATGTAATCCAAGTTTCCTGTTTTAATATGAGAAAGCAATGACTAATAAAAAAAAAAAAAAAGTCCCTCCAAGTTCCTGAGTCTTTGTTTCTTACCAATACTCCATACTAATAATACGCCATCTAAAAACACTAGACACCATATTAGGGTGGTACACAAATCAAACCTTTTTGGTTTAAATCAGATTTGGCTATTAAGATTCAACCATTTGTTCCTAGATTTTCTGATAACCAACCAGTACACAGCCAAATAAGTGGCTTTAAAACCGTCAGATCAGGGCAACAAATGACTTGGAAAGCGCGAGGAAGGTACCTATTAAAGCGGCCACTGCAGAAAGTGATTGTGGTGAGATATTTGTAAAGATAGTACTGTTAGCTGTTTGGGGAGGTGCTCCACGATGCGGCTAAGGAGGTTCTTGGTGGGCTTCTCCGAGCAGAGCAGGACCAGGTTGACGTTCTTGTCCCCGCGGAGCAGCAAGCCTTTGGCCAGGACGCCGACCCGCATCACTCCCTTCAGGGCTCTGCACACACACAAGGGAGATACGCAGGAGTAACACAAACAGTTATAATGGACTCATTCTTAGAGAAAGATCTAGATACACAATTGTTAAAATAACTAAGAATTAGACAGCCAAATTGAAAAGCACTCACTGGTGTGTTTGGAAGAAAAGTGAAACAGGGTGGAGCGAGGCACCCCGTCACTCACGTCTGCCGTTAGCTACACATATCCAAATAATTGAAATATCCAGGCTATATAGTTCAACATGGAGGTCAAATATGAATGAAAATATACTGTAGGAAAATATTAGTAAAATGGTCTGGCCACTTGTATCTTAAAACGTGGTCTGGATTATTGCTTAAACAGTGCACTGCTGTTCTCCAAATGACCTTACTGTATAAACCTGGAATGTTCAGACAAGCTGACCAAATTATCTTGGACTCACCGGTCAAGTTGGCTGGTAGATATATTTCATAATAAAAGAAAAAAAACAAGAATATTTTTTACTGGCCAAAATATTAAGGCTTATAAAAGGTTTGTTGACCAATTAGCATAAACAAAGTTTTAAAACACATCTCTTGCACGACAAAAATGTAGATAGGCCATATAATCAATTTCTTAACTGCCAGTTAAGTTGCTGGTCCTACTTCTGAACCAGCATGTTGCGTTTTAAAGCTAAAGCGTTTTTATCATATTATTATAAAAAGATAGATATTGTGCAGGCCTAGGTGCACGAGTCCGATAATGCACACACCACCACCGATACAAGCAGCAGCATACAGCTGTCCAACAACACAGAGTGTAGAAAGTGAGTCAGAGCCTCCTTGACGGGTCAACTGTTAATGATCGGTTCAACTTTGATTTCATTGTGCTTTCTTTTGGAAGGCTGGCTGCCAAAAATCACCACTTACTAGCTAATGAATTAGTCTGAGGCCTCTTAGATTTACTCACCAAATGGAAAATATACCTGCACATGGCGAGTGTTATTTCAGACCCTGATAACCGTGGATAATCTGCTGCACAACAAATACCTGCTGATATATGACTCAGGTATTCAACTAACGGAAAACTTTGGTTAAAAATTTGCTATAATAACACTATCTTACAGGCATTTTAAGTTTCATTTGAATACAAAATGTAACGCTGAATGCGAACTCCATATAACTGAATATGTGTTTACAGTTTTGGGGGCAATGGGTTGGTTCTGGTACTGAGCTCTGCAGGCATGAGGCAGGATTGGCTTTGCAAAAGACAGATTTACTTTGGCGTTAAACATTATACATTTATACCGATATTCTTATTAGCCCCGCAAAAGTGATCATGTTTTTGCCTCAGTCTGTTGTTTGTAATCAGGATTATGTAAAAACTACTACGTTATTACATTGAGTACACAATCTGAAATGTAAATCCCACCTGTCTTTAGCGGGCTCTTTCTCCTCTTTGTCGTCTTCCTTGACCTTGTCTTTGTCCTGGTCTGTGATTATGTCCGAGACCAGTTTGAGGGCCCGTTCTGTGATGGACACAATCTTCTGGATAGACTGGAGCTCCTCTTCTGAGGGGTAGATGGCTGCATGCTTGGTCATGACGTAGCGGTCATCTGAAGAATCAGGCCGACGCGGGGGCTGAGAGCCACAAAAGGTTTCCAAAAAAATATATATCATTAACAAAAATATATCATTAACACTCCACACAGTCTTGTTGTGTATCAAAACAGCGGTTACAACTTTACAATGTCAGTATGATTAGATTTTCTTATTCAATGAAACAAAAGTGACACTCACAGATAGGGATGGCTATCACTAGGATTTTATATCTATAATAAAATTGATTTAAATTGTTTCCCGAGTTTATTGTATATTTAAATGATGGAGAAGTAATTGCCAAAAAAATGTCTGATCTAACCTCAAACAATACAAAATAAACTCTAACCCTAAAAATTACAATACCCCGCCTTTGTGTGCATGTACAGTATATGGGTTAAACAAAGTCAGCAAGCCTCACCACAGGACCCTGAGGCTGCAGGCCAGGCATGCCAGGCCGGACTCCAAGGAGACCCGGAGGGCCAGGAGGGCCTGGTGGATACCCTCCGTCTGGCATACGCCGTCGGTCATCCCAGTGGTGCTGCTCCTCCTCCATGCGTCTCCAGTACATGTCTTCTTCATAACGCCTGGAAATATTAAACCACAGCTCATTTTTTTATGATTATTACTTACTTGGCATTTTGGGCCTTTATTTGATAGGAAAGTTTAGGCATGAAAGGGGAGAGAGGGGCAATGCCATGCAGGAAAGGGCCTGAATTGAACATGTGGCCGCTGGGACGAATAACAGCCTCTGTACATGGGGCACATGCTCTACCAGGTGAGCTAACCAGGTACCCCGATGGTGTTGGAGAATTAAATTAATCCTTCTTAAACCATTAATGCCTTGTGCCTTCTATGGACTCATCTGCAGTCATCATTAACCATTATTTATGCCACCCAACGCGACATAACATCCTTGTAGAAACAGACATTGGTAACATTCTTCCCTTTAAAGCATACCTGACGGCGTGGAAACATAATTACTTATATACTGGCCGTCTTCTAAACGCATGTTAATAAGAAATGACCATAACCATACCGCATCTCCATTCTCCAGCGTTCCTCCTCCTCTCTTCTTCTCCAGTACTCCTCTTTCTGCATCTGCTTTCTCATCTTCTCTTCCTGAATCTTTCTAGCTCGGATGCTGGGCTTGACCTCCACCTGCAGGTCCGGGTTCACCTTTTTCTACAAAAACAAAAAAAAAACGTGTAAAATGCTTTTTCATGGGTCTAATACAGAAATAAGAAGAAAACTATTCTGAACTGCTGACAGATCTCAAAGTTAAACATTAATAACAGGAAAATGATGGTTTAAACATATCGCAGGCGTAAATAGTTATCAAGCATCCCAGTCATCCCTAGACATTTGGCAGAAAGTTTGACTCCGAGCAGAGCCTGGCTAAAACACGCTCTCAGCCATGACATTACAGCAGGGAAAGGTCTTTGAAGCAGCACTGACTCAGCACTCTCAGGATGCATACTCTTATCTTTTCATCAGCCAATATGCCTGTAGATCCTATGTGTATGTGACTACATTTACTATTATTTGAGTTGATGTGTTTTCTACTGGACCAGATGCATTTAAGCACCCTGAAAACTTGCAAGCAAAAACACTTTACCCAAACATGATATGTACACGAGTTTCAGAACCTGGTGCAAGATGCCTGATGATTGAACCAGCGTGTATTAAAATCAAATGCAATGTCCGCTACAAACCTTGTACTGCAGGCGATGCCTACGACCTTTGAGATGCATTTCCTTTGCGTTTGGATCGTTGAAGCTACATTCACACAGCTTGCAATGGAAGCGGATGACTTTGCCTTCATCGTTGCGGACCTAGAAAGAGTTTCATGTGTTACAGTCAAGATTTAAATGCATTTCTGCTCAGTGTGCAGTGTAGGCTGGGTCTAACCCATTGAATTGGTCAGTCACAACTCACTTCCTCCACATAATCATGGCCAACAGGCTGGACGTCGCTCTGCAGAGCAGCCAAGGCCGATGTGGACAGAGAATCTGAAACGTCGGTCTTGGGGTCATGAGTAGCTGAAGAGGGCGTTGCAGGCTTAGAGGCCTCCGCTTTGGTCTCATCCATCTTCACTGTGGTCTGTAATTTATTTCCACCTGCATACAAGAAATTACAATTTAAAAAAATAAAAAAATCATACATCATTTACAGTGCTACTGCTAAATCTTGGTCCAAATTATTCCACACAAAAAGGACAATGTAACGAAGTTGGTAAGGTGGCTCTGCGAGGAGGAATTCTCAGGTTCACATAATCAGCAGATAGTAATAGAGCAGCTAACAACTCATTTTTAGGATTGACTTTTTGGATAAAATTAGGGATTTTTATTCCTCAACAGAAAAATGGCCACACAGCCTGTGAGTGCATCACCTGAAGCTCACTGTGGCCGTTTCCATTTTAACATCCCTCCCTGTGATATTTCAGTTTCGTTAACTGAAGACTTGACAGACATGTTCCTAAAGAACAAAAAAGGTTTTTACTTAAGCAAAACTATTGGTACAAATATTTCAATAATTTCCTGAAAACAATCATTTACTTTCTTGCTCCCGCTCCACACACATCCAGCCAATAAGTAGAGTGAACGTTCTTGATTCGTGATTTGCAATAAAGTATTTTGGTACGCTTGGATTGGTGGACAGGTGTGAAACCAAACCAAGGGAAAACCAATCAAGTTTACAACATAATCAACTGATTGAGACCAAAGCACAAACTCAAAGTGAGAACGCCCGGAGAAGGGCTGCATCCTCAACGGGGGCTTACTTACCAACAAAATTGATCTTGGGGGCGTTGACTTTCTTCCCAGCTGAGGCAGGGCTGGCAGCACAGTTGGCTAATGTGTTCTTGGCACCTGCCACACCACCGCTGACTATGTTGACAGGTTTCAGGTAGGGGGGGTTGGAGCTGGTGGCAGCGGAGGAGGCCGCCACACACGGAGAGCTGGTGCTGCTGGAGCTACTCAGGGGAGCGGTGGTGGTCTTGCTAGGAGCCGCTGTGGTGGAGGCCGATGTCTGAGTGACCATGCTGGGCTCAGTGGAGGGAATGGGCTTACCAAGTTTGGTATGAAGCTTCACAACCTGCAGAAGAGAGTTCAGAGAAGTTTCAGAAGGTCTGAGGGTTAACACACAGTAGACTACTGATTCCCAACACAATTTCATTTATGTACCACTTCAAAAGGCTTGTTCATTACTATATATATTTGGTGGTCTGTACTAGGTGTGGACCGATTACAGCTGCCATGTTCATCTAAACATGTCCGTTTTATCTCATCCTTATCTGTGGAGTTTGCATGACCTTAAGGTGTCTGTCTTTATACAGAGTCTTTAGAGACTAAAGACATGCATGTTAAGTTAGTTGACAACTTTTAGCTGTCGGCAGGTGTGAATGTAAACAGCCGCTTAGGGTTACACATCACAGGACAGAAGGTTTAAATAATGGATGCATGTTATTGGATTTTATGTTTTGAAATCCAATACATTTTGGTAACATATAGGAATTAAATGATTTAGCACCATTAGCATTGACAAAAAGGTTACAACTCAGTATCACAATTTTCTTCTAAATCCCAAACTCAAAGAGAGCTGGAGCTGCGCCAGAGGGCCGTTTTGTCCGTTAACACCACCTTCAGCCGTAGCCATGTAATGCCCCACTGATATCCATACCTTTTGGTGTTTCGCTCCACGGATATGGGCAGCATAGGCGTCTGCCCCAGTGCAGGAAACATCACAAAGTTCACAGCGGAGCTGGTTCTGAGCATTGCGGGCCAACACCCCTCCACCACCCCCGCTGCTGCTGGTGCTGCTCTGGGAAACCTTCAGTGCAGCTTCCTTCTTCTTGTGCTTCTGGCCTTCTAGATGCTCCTTGTAGGTCTAATGCATTCAACGTTTGGAGAAAGACAGAGCCCTTACTCACACGGGCTGACAGACATTTGTTTGTGCATGGCTCTGTGGAGTCCTTTGAGGTTACACAATATTAGGAGCACACTCAGCAGACAGTAAAAACAGGAGGTGTTTTATATTGACACACATACCTTACTGGAAACTAAAACTACACAGTGCCACCATGATTTTCCTATTTTTTTTAATTAAGGGATTAAGATCAATTTTCAAAAGATGTTTTTTTTTTTTTTTTTTTTTTTTAAATCAACTTTAGCATGAGTGTGTAAACTCTCTCAAGCCACTGTATGTGCTTAATGCTTATTAGCACATACGACAAAAACTGTTATAATGGGCTAAATAAAAACTCACCTGCGGGCCGGCACAGCTGATCTTACAGACGTCGCAGTAGTGGATCTGGGGGGGCTTAGGTGGTTGCTTGGGCCGAAGCTGCTTGTTCTGAAAGGGGGGTTTCTTGGTGAAAGTGTTCCCCGTCCATGCTGCTGTTGCCGCTACAGCTGCCACTGCCTGCTTCTGCTGCTGTTGCTGTTGCTGCTGCTGGTGGTAGTAGTTGGAGGCTGCAGAGTAAACTGCTGCCTCATAACCAGAGTACGAGGTTCCTGGAAAAGGAGAAACCAAGGCCGACTTAAAACCTACACAGTCACAAGCAAAGTTTCCCCACTGCGATACATCTACCAGTGTGTCCCTGAGCTAGTCACTTAGCTAGGGGTTAAGTGAGGTGCAACCTCTGATATTTATATAGCAATTGTAAGTTGCTTTGGATGAACGCGTCAGCTAAATGTAACGTAATGGCTAGGACAGATGTAATTTCACAATAAATGATGTTTTAGATTGTTCCACATCTGGGTTCATGCACATTTTGGACAATAGATCTCCATGACTTCAAAACAATTTTGATGACTTAACATTCTGTAAACTCTGTACTTTGTGTTTAGTGCCAAATAAAAAATATTAGCATGTTAAAAGGTGCTAAACTAAGAGGTGAAGATGGTAAATATTATACCTGCTTTAAAGGCGGGGCCAGTATCAAGGCATTACGGTACTATTAAAACAGAGCTGCTGGATTGTCACACACACACACACCACACACACGCACGCGCACACGCAGGCAGGCAGGCAGCTGAGCCAAGAAAGATGGTGACTGCAAGTAGGGGGGATAATGTTATACAACTTGTAAAAAAGAAGCAGGGTAGCATTGTCACTTTGAGCATGTTAGCATGCTGATGTTAGAAAAAGCACCACTGTGCTAAGACTACGCTGTTTTTAAGTGTTACTGGTGATGCCTTGTGGCTAAAGAGAACGGATTACCAACGTCAATGTCTTTACGATACTCTTCAAAAGCTTACCGGAGTAGGTGACAGCATTGGTGCTGTATGTTGGGCTTTGGGAGTAGGAGGGGACCACAGACGCTGCGGCTGGCTGGACAGTAGAGGTCACTGGGTAGATGGAGAACGTGGACGAGGCTGGACTGGGAGCAGCTGGTTTTATCACAGTCACCTGCCGAGTCTGCTGGCTCTGGGTGTATGATGTCACCCCCTGGCTATATCCTGGTTTGGGTGCTGGAAAGCACAAATTCATTTTTGGTATTGTACCGCGTAGCGTTGAATGAGTACTGTTGAATTAACATGCTAACTAGGTGTATGTCTTGGCACATGGGGAGCATAAGTTCTACAGTCCCCCTGAACCAGTGGTTAGCCAGACCATGCCAAATCGGGTTAGCACCTGGATGTACAGCTCATATAGCAAACACATTGGAGGAGCTTTCAATAACTGTGGTTCTATTCAATTGTCAAGTGAATTTTAAGCAAATTTTCAAACTTATCAAAAAAAATAAAAGTGAATTAGGTATGTTTTAACAAACTGGTTGGGAGCAAACAAATCTGGGCTACAGTGTAGTTTGAACATCTACCTGTCTGGTAGTAGGAATCTGCCACGCTGGGTTGTGGCTGTGCAGCAGCGACCGCTGCAGTAGCAGTAGGCTGTTGGTAGTACTGCTTGGTGTCATACGCGACAGCAGGAGCTGTGGACCGGACATAGGAGTACGAGTCCTGCAGAGGAAAACGGTAAGACACAATCACAGGGTTGGCGGTTCAAATCCTGGTTCTCCCTGTCCACATGTCAAAGACAGCTAACACCAAAGTCACTTTTGTTTGTTTGCGGGGAAGTTACTTTAGTTAACAGACCACAGGTGCAACACCCACCTTACATAGATTCACACCAATTACACAATTTGACATGGTAATATGCAATTCATTAAAGTATTTCACAGTTCGCTTATTTCACATTTTGTTCACATGTTAAAGCCTTATGCTTAAATTACTGAAATTCATTTTCCCAACTCATCAATCTACTAGCCCATGATGAAAAACCTGAACCAGAATTTTACGACTTCTTGCAAATGTACAGTATTAAAAAGAAAAAAACTGAAATATCACATTGACATCAATATTCAGAACCTTTGCTACATAACAGACTGAGCTCAGGTTTTTAGCTTAGAAACAGTATTTATTTTTGAAAGAATTTTTAGTACCCCAATAATAACAACAACAACAACAACATTCACACAGCCTCTCAAGCCAATTAATTAAAGCAACATCCAGCCATGATTTCATTTAGAAAACTTTAATTAATAGGGCTGGACCTAAATATTGGAACATTTATTCAGTGGATAATAAATATACTAAAACTAAAAGAAAAACGTGAACAACAGGTCACAGGACTTAGCAGTCATTCAATCTGTGTACAATTTTAAAAAATGACTCAGCCAACCGCTGGTATAATCACCCTGCCCAGTGTGACTACCAAGAATCAAAATGACAAAAAGTAACAATATTAAAAGGAAAAAAGAAAGCTTTTTGTACCTGGTAGTTTTGTACCTGGTAGTTTTGCGAGGTGACGGGCGGTGGCGGTGGAGGGACCTCCGGCTGGCGCTGCGGGTAGCCGTAGTCAGTGGCCGCGTGGGTTGGCTGGTATCCTGCATAAGCTGCAGCAGTAGCAGCCGCTACTGAGACAGGCGCAGGCCGAGCTACAGCAACCGTGGCCGCAGTGGGAGCGTAGGCTGCCGCCACCGTGTGTGCCGCCACAGGCGCTTGATGAACCGTGTAGCTGGCCACTGTGGTGGGATGTGTGTACGCTACCCCGGCAGTCGGCTGCTGACTGGAAGGGCAACACAAAGAGAAAAGTCAAAAGGTTAGCTGGCCAGTGGCGACTTGTTGGCATCACTCGTTGTGGCAGATCCCATTTCACATACGGTTAGCATCACCTCTACAATAGTTAGAGGTATAATACATGAGCAGGGCAGCTCAGGCTTCCACTCTGTCATACAGAACATTAATGGGACGTTTGCCAAGTGAGAGACGGTGACTGTGCTCACAGCAGACAGCTGTTAAGGGAACTATGCAGTTTAATTAATTTACCTTAACATCTTCAGAGACAATGGAATGCAACTTTCGGCCAAGGGGGTTAGGCTCTCCTCTCCAAGCGTAGCTCACATGGCGCCATATTGATACTACCAAGCCATCGGCCACCGTTAGCATCCTATTGACTCCCATTCATTTTGGCGCTACTTTGACAGTAAATAACTTTACATCTGAAGCATGTCAAGACTGTTTGTCCATTGTTTATTTCTAAAGAAACACGACAATGTATAAAAGCTCCATTACCTTGTAGCTCATGTTAGGGCTCCGTAGCAGAGGTTTTTGCAAAAATATAGACTGGATTGCGCCATAACCATGCGACTTACCGTCGCATAGTCCATAAGTGACCGTATGGTCAGTAGAAGCATGCAAACAGTTTGGGCTTCCATTAGCTGTTTAGTTTTAAATACTAATGTTAACTAGCATGTTAGTTAGCAATAATTAGCCTGTGCCTATGTTATCTCCTTACATATAGGAGATATTATTATATACCTATGCTCTCCGTCTCTGCTGATTGGAAATGATTAAGATTTCTCTTGGCACAGCTACCAGAAGACCTACAACTTTCAGACAAGTTGCCAACATTACAACCAAGTTGTCAAGCTCAGTTGGAGGCGACGCAGTCATCACCGGAAAAGTGCTTCTATTTTCATTGCCTTCTCTCCATCCAGAACAACTGGATCTGTTGTTCCACTTCTTTAACTGTCTATGCTTTCGGCCGGAGAGTAGCCACACTCAGCATCAGGAAGTATCGCATGATATCAGGTCACGCCATGTAATGAATTGCTTCATGGCACTGCACACATACGGCCAGTGAAAATTTTTTCATAAGCTTCGGGTATTGCAATTTCATGCGTGTACAAACAGCTTCATTCAGATTATGTGTGTTGTGTAAATAAAATATCTCTTGGCCACTTTTTTTTTAAGCCCTTAGATGAAGAAAGGTTGGAAACCATGGTTTCTTATGACTATGGTTACCTGGTCCTCAGATCTCTGCAGGGTAAATAAAGACAACTAGCTACACTATCTGTCCAATCAGAAGTTTCTGTTAACGACTAAAACTACTCCTGAACGTACACATGTTCCACCAAAACAAGTTCCTTCCTGAAACTATTTAGCAGAGGCACCGTGGCTCAGTTTTAAGTTTAGCCCCGCCCAAGACGATTGTGATTGGTTTAAAGAAATGCCAATTAACAAGAGCACCTTTTCTCCTATCCCAGTTTGTTATGTGGTTGTGGCCCCCCCCAATCTGAAAACCAGTGTTCTGACATACAGTAACATTTATAAAAGCCTCCTAGTTTTTTTTTTTTTTGGGGGGGGGGGGGGGGGGGGGGTATTCTATTCTATTCCGTCAGCCTTTTAATGTGCGTGGCTCACCTTTTGTCGCGATGTAATGCTTACCATGCAACACTGTGTTGGCCAAAAAAAAAATGTCAGTGTGCACATTCATGGATTACTTGGAATAATCTGTCCCGCTGTGTTGTGGCTTCTGAAATTTATATGGAAGGATTACTGAGTCTGGTCTCCATCTCCATAATATCAGTATCTCCGCAGAGGCTGTGACCGCAGCTCCGTGCGTGTGTTTCGGGTTTTAACGCAGTGTGAGCAGCCACAGCAGCAGCAGCAGAGGGAGGGATGGCCGCCCCTCCCCTCCCCTCCCCTCCCCCAGCTGTAACAATGGCAGCCAGCACTGGGAAGCACACAGCCACTTGAGCTGCACATCACTCACACTCCTAAAGGTTAAGTTAATACGTGGCATGTTGTGACCGATAGGGTACTTAGGATAATTGTACTGTACCTGTACCTGTACTGGGCAGCAGCGCCATGGGTGAAGCCAAAGTAATTGCCGGTAGCCATTTTGGCATCTTCACCGAGCCGGCTGGGCACTGCGGAGGACAGACAAACACACACGGCTAACGGTTAGCGGCCCAAGGACTAGCATTAACGTGACTATCTTAATACTGCTTCTAACGTCACTTCAACTTGTCTAGCTGTAAAATACTAGACATGTTTTTGTAACAATACTCACCATAGGTGAAGGACACCACTGGACATATGGGAATCATTGGGTTTGTGTTTTCTAACGACGGTCGAGCAGTAGAGCAGCGTATTTATATGACATGTCGTACCCGGAAATGCCGTCTAAGCGCCTGCGCAGAGGGCAAGAGCAATGGTGTTAAACCGAGTTCTGCATGCCCGCTGTAAACTGCATGGCAATCACGGGGGCGCGCACAGCTCCTTCTGCAGCAGCATGCAGGTCTCTGCAGGCAGTCAGGTCAGGTCAATGTAAAAGATGTTTTTCTTTTTTTGTGGTTTAACTTTATTAAAATCACAATAGCATTATGAGACAGTACAGGCAGTATGGGGAAATACAAAACACACACAATATGAAAATGGAAAATGTGAATAAGGAAATTAGGAAAATAATCTAATTTAATACAACAATCAAAGGTCCCATATGCATATATATACATTTTTTCAGAGATTCTTTTTTGGGCTTTTCTGCCTATATTTGTTAGGATAGCTCAGGGAGAAAGAGGTGAAAACAAGCAGGAAATTATCAAAAGTGAAATTCAAACACTGGACCTCTGCATCAAGGCATAGTCCTCTATGAATGTGTGCCTGCGCTACCCACTGAGCTAATCTGGCCACCTATATGAATATTTTTAAACTTGTATTTTGGGAAAAGCCCAGTCTGCTGTGATTGGTCAGCATTTCAGGGTCTTCTGCATCTCTGCACCATCATTGCAGCCAGGGAATGACTGTAACAGCACTTTCTCCCTATGTATAGTATAGTATGACACTATACAGAAGTGCCGGACGCTCATTTAAAAGCACATGCAGTTTCTGAATATGGGCTGTGTGCACTCATATAGCATAAATAGAATCAACTTTATTTCCAGCCAAGGGTAGAAAATACTCTTTTATCTCACTAAACGGATAAAAACATCATATTACAGTACATAAGACTGTAATATGACATGTAATGAGACAGTACACAATAAGCTTTCTCTGTAGAAAGGTGCTTATTAGGGGTTTATTCATCAGCGTTATTGCACCAGGCATAAAGGCTCTCATATAGATCTCCTTGTTTAATAAAGGTACTCTGATTCTTTGTGGAGCGCTTTTTTATATTTCAAGTTTCCCAGTATTTATACAGCACCTCAAATAAGATATGGAAATCTCACTTTTTACAATAAGGGGCCTTTACCAAAATTCAAATCAATCATAAGTTTGCATAGCACTTTCCATACATATATACAATGTAACACAAAGGGCATCACAAAAACCACACAGTGATTAATTGCTTTAATAAATTACAATTACTAAAATTAAAAAATCTATCACATATCTCATGTTACAGTGAGCAAAGACCAGAAGCAAGACCATTTCTATCTCAGCTTTATTTTAGTCATGTAAATGACGTACACCGCTACCATTTCCTCATTATGTCTTCCCGCCAACCTGGACATTTTTGTTTTGAGTCAAAAATTTAAAATGAAAAACCTTTTATCAAGGTTATGGTTGTCTTTTTCGACCCTTTTGTGGCTTTCCTCCAACGATTTAGTCACTTTTTCCCAACGTTTCTCGACTTTTTCTGATCGTTTTTTAAATTTTTAAAGCTTTTTTTTTTTTCACGTCACTTTCTTTTGACATTTTAGTTACTTTTTTCGACATCCTTTCATAGTTTTGTCACTTGATTTGACATTTTTTGTTTTTTTAAAGTTATTTTACCAATTGTTTCTCTCCAAATGTTATACAATTGACAAAAAACACCCAAATTCAATAAAAGTAGTGATCTGATTATTTATTTAACTTGTGAAAAGCGTTGTTGGGAACCATCCACGTTACTTTTTTGGAAAATTTCTTTGAAAGAAACCCAGATTTCTGATATAGAAACTTTTTTGGAAAGGAGTCAAATTTGACCCGAAGACAACAGGAGGGTTAAACAAATAATAAATACAGTGGTAGCTACAAGCATTCTTGCATTCTTATTTACCATTATGCTACAACTTTGCATATCTTTTATGTTTTCACAATGTATGAAATGTGGTTTTTTTCTTTGTTTTTGGCAAAACAAAATTCACAGAGCCAATAAGTCATTAAACAAATTTTATTAAACAACACTTACATTTATAATACACAGAGGACTTTGTTAACCAATGGGTTTGTCAAAAAAAGGCTCATTTTACTCCTGATGACGTGATGCAGTTTGACTTCAACAGATTGTACTTGTCATATTTGGTAGGCGAATAAGAAAAACTTACATCATTCCATAAACTCCATATTTAAATAATTGTATAAGAGTCCAAGCTTTTCTACTGCACACTGAGGAACCTCCTCTTCTTGGCTGTGTGTGTGTAAGCATGGTGACGCCACTCCACATCGGCCGTACTCTCATTCTCCAGGGTGCCCAGTTTGATCATATACACTGGACAAAAGAACACACACAAACATGTTACACATCCAGGAGAACAGTGGAACACAATGGAGAGAAACGTTTAGAGCAGCGGTGTCCAAACGGGTTTTATAGAGTGGCAGATTTGATAATGTGAAGATGCTCGGGGGACAATGGTCCCGTCTGATCATTCTTTTAACAATAAAAGCTACATTCAAATGCACTGATCAAACTATATCTATCTATGCATCTATTTATCTATTTATACACACACACGCTTGCATAAGTTCACACATCCATGCTAAAGTTTAATAAAAAGAACAATAAAAAAACATCTTTTGGAAATTGATCTTAATGCCTTAATTAAAAAAAATGTAGGAAAATCCAACCTTTTAAGGACACCAATTGTCTTTGTGAATGAATAATGTATCGTAAATAAATAAATGTTCTTCCTTAAAATACAGCGGGCATAAGTATACACCCACCTATGTTCAATTCCAATAGAAAAGGCATACTCTTATTATTAAAGGCCAGTTATTTCATGGATCAGGATACTATGCATCCTGATAAAGTTCCCTTGGCCTTTTCAAAAGATTTGTTTTTTATTCCTCTTTTTAATCAACTTTAGCATGGGTGTGTAAACTTATGCAAGCCACTGTACATGTATATATTTCTTTTAAACGGCAACATAACCAAATCAATGGCACTCAGGCGTAAAGAAATCTAGAAAACAATTCGGCCTTACTTTTACGTCTGTACTCGGATAACTGAACACACTGCGTGGAAAACCTTCAACTTGAAGTTGATGAATATCTTACCCTCGTTCATTTTAAACATGACTTATTATGCGTAACGCAAAGTTTGTTAACATGTAAGCGTACGACATATGACTGTTGTGCGTGCACACATGCAATGTTTGGTGTTGTTTTCCCCCTTACATCTCCTTCCAGGCAGGGCAGCAATGGTTATGTTTAAAGTAACACACACAAGCACGTGCACGTGCACACACACACACACACCACACACACACACACACACACACACACACACACACACACACACACACACACACACACACACACACACACACACACACACACACACCACACACACACACACACACTTACATTTCATTTCAAACCTGGGTCCGACTTCTGTCAGCTCCACGTTCCTGTGGTCTGTTTTTTTGTAGGTGTGATGTCTGAAATAAATAAACGCATTATGTTTTGTACGGTTTACAGAGTGTGTGTGACATGTGCATGGGGGGGGGGTCCTTTCACACTGACCTGAAAGAGATGAAATCCTCTTGGTTGGCAAACGTGATCACACGCCTGCTGTCCTCCTTCGGCACGGGGAACAGATACTTCAGGATATTCGAGACCTGCGGGGGCAGAATTGATTAGTCGTGAAAGAGAATATCAGCGGCGCGACGTGTTCGACGCCGGGTCCAGCTCTCCCTTACCCTGCTGCCGAGTCGCGAGGTGAAGTTGTGAAAAATGAGGTGTGGGTAGGCCTCGGACATGGTGCCTATGTCTGGAACGTCGTGCCTCATCACCACGTTGTACAGGGTGAAATAAGCCGTGGGGCCAAACGGCAGGTGGCACACCACCAGCCCATCTGGGAAGGTACACAACACAAGACATCAGATCCTCCCTGTGCAGGGCTCTGCGCGGACTCTACTTCCCTTTACACTCCAACGTGGTATCATGACTTCGCGTAAACATACACGCCGGCTTTCTTAAGCCAAGTGCCGTGTTATCCGTACGCATTTTGAGCTCTCGGGGAGTACGTCTACATACACGCCAGGCAGGTAGAAATGGGAGAACGGACAGGGTGGGGGTCCTGGGTTTATGGTTTAACGTCACAGATAGGCTACCTGAGTAATAACTATAAGGTCAAAGTACATTTCTGTATTGAAACTACACAATGATAACTGCTTTCATTTTTGCATTCTCAACTTGTACATATTCAAATATTTGTTCATGGATTTTATCCTAGTATTATTTCATGTATCTTATATGTATGTATATTGTATCCTAGTATTTCATTTATATTGATAATCTGTGCTGTGGGACTGACTTTGCTGCTGCAACACTGTAATTTCCCAGTTTATTGGGATCAATATCTATCTATCTATCTATTTTCACAATTTTCATATGACAAGCTATCTATTCTCCTGTAACTTCCGCAAGCAAAAAGTAAATAAATAAAATGGCAGTGATGATGCCATGCCGCGGTAGAGGAGCGTTACCGTCCCGACCCTAGCAGAGAGACGAGCTTCTCAAAGCCCCAGAGACCAAACACATGTCCCCACTATGAGAGGGGGGGGGGGCGGCGTACCTGGCTGTCCTCTGGTTTCGTGCACGATGACGAGGTCTGTGACGTTGTTGGCCTTGCAGGCGCTCACCAGCGCGTTGATCTCGTGGTTTCCTCGGTTCATGCGCTGGGCTCCGGGGAACATCAGCTTCACCTCCTGGAACCAGTCACATGCATCACTCATTCATTCTCTGTAACTCACTGGTAGTTCCTGTAGCTGTGGAGAATGAATGACTGGGAGCAGCTAAAAGCCCGTCATACTGCTTTTCAGCCACATATATTTGTATTCTCGGTGTCTACTAGAACTTTAAACAGGAATGTAAGCCAGATGTTTGTGAGACAGCACGCTCCATCTTCATCTATTACATACACAAACGATATGACACACTAAAAGATGGGAATAATCCAAAAAGGCATAATGTTTGTCCAAAGGTTTTCCCATCTCGGTTTTCCAAATTGCATGCTGGGATAGGCCTTGGTCCATCTGAACAAGAATATGCGTGAATATATGGTAATGTTTTTTATTACATGCATTTTGTTGTTAAATCAATTTCTAGTATCATTTTTAAAGGGCTGTCAATTAATTTCTATAAATATGTTAAAAATGCGGATTAACTGCAGCAATGCCTTTATTTCACAGGTTTGTGTATCTTGTAATTTAGTAGTTATTGTGTGTTTTTTGCCTTTAAAGAACAGCTCTACGTAACTGCAAGTAAGCATCATTGTATCAGCCATTTAATGTTGGCAACTATTCTTCATATATAACGATCTGCCTGTAGATATATGACATGTTCAGACACTTATGAAGAAGACTAGTTAATGCAGGTAACACAGTGGAAGTGTACTAGTTAAACACAGCCACCAAAAGTAAAATCTTATATTTAACCCTCCTGTTGTCCTCCGGGTCATATTTGACCCTTTTAAAAACGTCTATATCAGAAATATGGCATTCTTCTGGCCGGGTTGGTTAAGTGGGTAGAGCAGGCGCACATATACATTCCTCGACGCAGAGGTCCAGGGTTTGAGTCCCACCTGTGACGATTTCCTGCATATATTCTCTTCCCTTTCGCTGTCCTGTCCATTAAAGGCAGAAAAGCACCAAAAAATAATCTTAAAAAAAAGAAATATGGCATTCTTTTTAACTAAACTACTACAAAAATAAAAGTTTGGATTCCATACAACGCTCTTTGCAAATACAATTGATCACTTTCATTGTTTATTAGTCGCAATAATTCATAATTTCTGCTTTATTAACTCAATATTTAGGTAAAATTCTATAAAAATGAGGGTTATTGACCATTGATTCCAAAAAGTAGTGGTAGTGAAATAAATAAAAAATGCGTTGAAAATGCCAAATGTAAAAAAAAAAAAAGTGTTAATCTTTTGTGACCCCGGGAGGACCACACAAGAGTTATTAATATAACCAAATGACTCCATCTGCTGTCATAGCTGATTCTGACCTTGGAAAACATTTTGAGTCTGGAGCTCGGGTCTCTGGAGGTGGTGACCATCACTTTAGGGTCTTCTACTCCGGCCCACTTGTACTCATCGTCCATGTGGGAGCTGACACCTGCACACAGCCAGCACGGCAAGGGCAATGAATACAAGACACTGACACAACCAGAACATTTACACACACACACACACACACACACACACAGTAATATTCCTCTATATATTCCAGTAATAGTCCACTCTGTATATGACAATTTGATCACGTAAACAGCATATTCTGTTTATATATGCTGAATAAGGTCTTTCCCCGTGTTTAGCATTGTGTGACATGTTGGTATTAATCGGGTTTTAAAAGCATTCTTTGGACATTCTTTTTTATACATATATATATCTATATATCTATATCTCTCTATATATATATATATATATATATATATATATCTATATCGATATATATATATATATATCTGCTGATATATCGGCATATCAGATTTTTAAATAACCAAACATTCATATCGGTATCGGCCTAAAAAATCCTTTATTGGCCGGGCTCTGGTCGGAATATTGTCTCTTTTGGAAATATCACGGAAATAACAATATTACCGGAATATTATTTGCATGTAAACGTGGTCACCGGTGCACTATATGATGGTGTTGGTAATATGAAGCCATGAGAGCACCCACCTTCTGCCCCTTCATCGTCGTACTCCAGCAGGTCCTGCAGCTGCAGAGCCTCTTTGCGTACCTCCGTTGGAAGAAGCCGGTTCTCTGCAGAGGGAAGACGCAGCTTGTGTTACACCAGGATCTGGATCACTTCCACTGCTGACGGACGACACGATGCCCTCCTACCTTCAAGAGCGCCCTTCAGCTTCTGTTTCTTCTCCTCTACCGTCCGCAGACGGTCCTCCTGGGCCTTCCTGTACAGGTACTCCCGCCTCAGCCTCACCTCGCGACGCAGCTAGCACAACGGCAACAGCACATGATAAAAAAGGCTCGTCATTAGGGATCAGGGTCAAAAATCTGATGTATTGGGATTTGTTTTGCAACGATCTTAAAAATAACTTTTTTTTCTGGAATAAATACATTTTATTTATTCATTTTTACCAATGATTGACCTACATATGTTCTGTTTCTATGGTACTGCCGATGGCGACTACATCCTATCTGTTTCCATCAAAACAGAGCGGAAGCAGAACATCCACGTTATGTTCTTCTTCACAAAGTAGATAAATGTCAGACTGACATGTGATGTCACTCTTCTTTAGAAATGTCTCATGATATATTGTCTCTAGAAGTGTTTTGTTCAACTTTGGTTTTTATTAAAGAAGGAAAAGATAATCCCAATACTGAAAACTACTGAATCCCAATACTTATAGAATCGAATCGGGACAAATGCATATCGTCCCGGTCCTAGTTTTCATAAATGTCAATAGGAATATGTGAGCTTGCAACATGATAGAAACATCAAGAACTAACGTTGTGTGTAGTTCGTGATGTTTCTGTCATATTCTTTATATATGTATACGATTGTATATTTTACATTTTCAATAAATATCATTAGATGGTGGCATTGTCAGAAAGCTGAACCCTAAAATGATAATAATAACATATACTTTATTAATCCTGCAAGGGGAAATTACAGTTTACACTTGTTATTACACACAGGCCTGAATTACACACACATGCACTAAATGGAGCAATGTCTGAGTGGGGGTGGGGGTGCCCATAGAAAGGCGCCCCAAGTAATTGGGGGTTCGGTGCCTTGCTCAGGAGCACCTTGGCAGTGGCCAGGAGGTGGACTGGACTTCTCCAGCTACCAGTCCACAATCACACTTTGGTCCGTACGGGGACTCGAACCCAGGACCCTCCGGTTCCCAACCCCCTACTGACTGAGCTGCTACCACCCCAAAGACAACATACGACATCACGGTTAACGTTATACACACACTTCATATGGACCAGTTTTGTAAGTTAACACCTATGTTAACGCAGAGCTGCTAACTGAACCGGACTAGCGTTCCATGACCATGGGCACATGTAGTAAATCCTGTTTTCATCCAGTCACGGTTCGTAACACTGTAAATGCAGTTCTGGGGTCCTGGGGCTCATTCAGTTGTTAAAGTATCCTCTAACTTAAGACTGTGACGTTTACACTCAACGAAGACACATTTCATACCACGCTACTAAAATAATTAATGCGCCGAAATCTTTTTAATTCTGTTTGAACTTACCATGATGGTTCTTTAGCTAGGAGCTAACTAGCATTCGGGTCCTACTCACATGGACACAAGAGGACATGCGTACAAGAGCTTCCGTCATTGGCCGACAGAGGATCTCCAATGAAAGCGCTGGATACTGAGTAGAACGCTTTTCAAAATAAAAGCCCAATTTAAACTCCAGCCTTGCTACAGTGTTGAGCAGTAATATATATATATATATATATATATATATATATATATATATATATATATATATATATAAACACACACACACACAATATTACTGATCTATGGTAGTACCACAGGCTTCAGACTGGCCCCGAAATCAAAACAGGTTACTATAAAGATGTGTTATGATACACGTATTTCCAGTTATTAAGTTATTGCAACAGTTCTTTACTATAATAATAATAATATGAAGCATTTAACCAGACTCCAGTGCAGACTAGTTACTATGAAACACACACACGCACACGTGCACACAAATTGGTGAATGGTGCAAACAAAAACAGAACATTAATATGAAACAAAAAATAAACAGAAGACAAATACATTCATACAAAATAACTGTTGAATAAGAAAAGAGTGAGTGCAGAATGTGCAAAGAACATTATATATAGTATGTGCAGCGTCTTTCTGTCAGCTGAAATGATCACATGTTCTAGCTTCATTTCAAATCATGTTCTTTTCTTTCAAAGTGTTTCAAGGGGGAAATTATTTTATTTTTAAAGACACAAAAAATGTTCTTTATGAAGAAATAAGTTTATATTTATTGGACAAACCAAACAGAGGCAATCTCACACAGTGTAGAGATGAAACATGTTACGGGGTGAAAAATAAATGAAGGGCCTCATTCCAACGGTCATACATCCATTTGGAAAAAGACAACACTTCCGAAGTGCATATCCATGTTCAGAGATGTTATTACTTTAGACAGCTTGATTAGATCTTTGCTCTTTTGATCATTTGAATGGATTTCAGTTAAGTTTCCACACGGTGCATGTACCATTTCTGGAACAAAGCTCTTCAAATATATGCATTTATCTATATACTTAATACATTCTCTTCTGTACATTTAAGTCTCATGCTTTGCTTGAAACTGTGCTTTCAGCATTCATCCTCAATTCCATGACAAAAGACAAAAAAATAGCACACAGTATTCAGGATCAATGCTGCATAGTTTCATCATTTGGAATATCAAACATAATGTCTTTGTAAACCAACAGAGTGTAGCCATATAGTATAGGTACGGGAGATGGAAACTGTATGAAATCTGTCAAGTTGTCAAAACAAGTTTAAAAATACACAGAATTTCTCTTAGATGCAAAAAATGCTTCACTTATTCTTAACATTTTGGTGATGAATGGAAGATACTGCAGTGTACGTAGTTCATATCACCACGTAAATGTCTTTAAAAGCAGTGAAGCTGACCATCAGAGGACGTTAGGACACAGGAGCAACTGGAATCCATGTGTCCAACCGTTGAGGAGTTTTCAGCACAAATCACACAACAAAACAGAATAGAAGCAATAAATAACACGAGGATCATAAAACAATGAGGAAATCTTGGAAATGTTACTTACAGAGAAATATTAACATAGTTCCATAATACTCCTTTAGAAGGACAGGTGTTTTGGTGTCCTACGAGAATCAAAGAAAAGACAAACAGATGTTCTGATCCACTGCAGTCGTAGAGGAGCTTTCAGAGTTTCACCAACACGTTACAGTAAGAACACTTCACACGGGTTCATGAGGATCGCGGCCCAGCAGTCCCTAGTTGTAACCTCCATTAAGGCAATAGCAGAAAATAAGGGTAGAATTTGTATATCACCCTCTAGGGAGATGCACGGTAAGGGCCAGTGAGTGATCTGTTGGGGGGGGGGGGGGACTTGTACCAGCTGGTTTGACCAGTGGATGAAATCAGAAAATCATGTTGCCGGTGTCCACACTAAGCCGGCTAACGCGCACACATTCCAATTATTTGTGACACTGAAGCTGCCTTCAAGATGCTCACGGTCACATGAGGACATCTGAGACGGACGCGGATGCTGAGACTTGGCAGACTACAGTACACATGACTGTGAAAGGGAACCTGGAGAGGCTTTGCTCCAGGTCTTCTCCTCTCTCTGCCTTACCTTGCATTAAATATTAAAAAAAAAAAAAAAAACCTGAACCTGGAACCGTTCATGATCAATATGTAGAAAGAGGTTGAGTGTGCACATGATGGTTGACATGCTGACTACGAGGAATGCAAAGTGCAACTTTCGTGCCCAATGCTAATTTTGGCTCCCAGCGCCATTATATGGGGGTCTAATCTTCTCTGTCCTCTCAAACTGCCTCAGACTACATCTGGAGAGACAGATGCAGCCCGCTCACCCTGCTGAGTCTCAGTTGGTTAAATCTCTGTTTAGGACAGAACCAACATTCATACAGGTAAATGACTAAACTGTCACAGCCAGAAATGGACTATCTATTCTGGGTTTGGGGGGGAAATAGCTCTGACTTGTAGGTTTTACTTTAAACAAAGCTGTCCTGGGTGGCGCCAAGCCCTGATAGCAGAGGTAGCGAAAGTGGAGGGACATCCAATCGTGTCTCTCATCTCATCTCACTATCTCAGCAATGCAGATCCGTTGAGCCAGACCAGTTAATGACAAACTGTGGAGTATGTGATCAGCTATATGGACACTTGAAAACACAGAAAGTGTTACATCATCGTTTCCCTGCTCCGCCCTGAAACACCAGCAAGGCTAAGTGTGGACGGGAGGCCAAAACGAAGCAAAGAAGGGGAAGTCGTTTCAGAGTTCTTAAATCAATTCACTGTGAATGATTGTTCAGTGTTTTTATGTAGAGACACAAGACTAAATGTGCAGTTAACCACTGAAGCCAACAAGTAGAAAGAAAGAAAGAAAGAAGACAGTCAGTCGTCACTGTAAGCATGCTCTCCATTAGTACACCAACCACACACTATGGGAACTCTATTTACAGCCGCTGATTCAGAGTGGGAAATATTAAGCCAACTTATTCAATCATGTCAAAGTACAAAGAGCCAATCATCAGATTTTAATGTCACGACTCAGTACAGTTCATGGGGGTCTCGTGGCTGTTTCCTATTGGCTGGAACGGAAGTGACAGCGGTAGTGCAGATGTGGAGTCAGTCAGAAGAACAGGTACCAGAGGGAGTTACCTGGCTGGGTCAGGAGCTGTGTGTATGGCTTGGAGATGCTTCATGCTTCCATTCCCGATGGAACAGGAGCGCTTATAGTTCTTCGTAATCGCCGTCATCTCTTTTGATCGAGGCTGCTCCTCCGCCCAGAAAGTCCTCCAACTCGTCCACCTCGGTTTTCTTGGTCCGGGATTTCTTCTTCTTTTTGTCATCTCCTGCTGCATCGTCGTCTTTTTCCTTTTTCTTGTGTTTGTGTTTCTTCTTGTTCTTCTCATCTTCCTGAAAAAGGAAGGGCACAATTTGTTGTAGTAATATTCTTGTCTTTACTACTTTTTAGTATTAGGTAATAGGAACACAACAACTTTACCTCTTTGCTTTTCTTCTTCTTTTTCTTCTTCTCTTTGGAGGAGTGTTTGCTTTCTTTCCCTGAAGGAGGAGCAGATACATACAGGAATGATTGATATCCCATTTTGATTATGTTCAAATCAACCTTTTATGAGGAGTAAATCTTTCAACCATTTGACTGAATAAGAGGAGAGACATTCTTCTTCATTGTTGCGTCAAAATGACTTTAATATCTGCAAACCAGGCATGTCTTGTTGAATATGTAACGATGTCGTTAACTCTGGTTCTGTTCACTCTGGATGACCACCAGAGACTAGGGCCGGTATTCAAATCGAATTTTGATTTTGGCAACTATGTAATCAAGAAAAAAAAGGTTATTTTGTACTTTGCATTCTGCAAATAAAGTCATATTTTTTCTTGTGTTCTGATTCTGGTGAATTGAAAAAGTGTTAAGGGAAGTTTTACAGTTCAAGGTGTTTTCACTGTTTCTTAAGTTTAATAAATGGAACATCTTTCAAGTCATGGAGTAATCGTGTTAAAGAATTGTGATTTCAATATTGACCAAAATAATGATAAGGATTTTTTCCAGAGCAGAGAATATATGGAATACCTGCAGAAGCTCATTTCTTGGAGTGACGTAGGGTTGGGTACTGAAACGCGGTGCCAGTAGGGTACCGGTTCCGCGCTCGTTAACGGTAGTAACGAGACCGAATAAAAACGAAGATTTCGGTGCCTGGCTTTTTTTTTTTTTTTCTTCAGAAGCATCGCTGTACGGGACGCTATGTTACCGCTAGCTAGTAGCAGGATTAAACCCAATGGTTAACAGGCTCAGAGCTAACGTTAGGCGGTGTAAAGTGTGTCCGTATTTCCTAGTAGAGGACTTCAACACTGGGACGTAACCGTCTCTATGGTAACAGTCTGCAGCTAGCGCTGTCAGAAAAACAACACAGAGACGGTGCGTTCACTTGAAACTCGCCAGCCTTGTGTTGCATTTTAAGTTATTGTAAAATACCCTTTTCCCATCTGGTGCTTGTTTTTGCAGTTTACTGGTGAAATAAGTCATTGTAATAAGTTACATTATTAATCAATCATTTCATTTTGACCATGTGGTCTTAGCGATAAACAAGCCATTCTTTAATTTCTGTGCTCCTTTCTTTTATATTATATACATTATAAACTTATTATATATATTTTGGTTCAGGCGATGTTAAGGCACCGGCCCTGTTTTAAAAACATTGTTTTATCACCGGTATCAGAAAAGCCCCAAACCAAACCCAACCCTAGGGGAGCGTGATGCTGTCTTGTACTTTGGGGCATGCAGTTAAGGAAGTGCTAGTCTAAATGGGTGGACAGACGTGTGTGGACTTGCCTTCCTGGTCCTCGCTGCTGTCCTTGGCTGCGGGAGCCTCTTCCTTGATGCCCAGGCCGAACAGGTCGGTATCGTCCTTGTGTTTGAAGGAGATCACAGTGGGCTTCAGAGGTTCTGCCACATTGTCTAAGTGCAGGTCGTCGTCAGAGAGGTCGGACAGAAGCTCGTCTCGGACTGGAAATGTCTCCTGGGAAAAGAGGGATACCCAAAATTTAACGCTCTCGCTAAATGTTTAGATTTTTCCGAAAAAAGGCATAAAGAAATAAGTCTTCTGAATGTTGGGATTGCTATCATACTGTGGATTCGACTGAAGGACTCAACTGTTACACTGAAAACTTCCTGCAGAGCAAAGCTGCTATCACGGCAGGTGTGTTCCACGTTACCTTTATTATTTTTGGTGTGTCCGATGCTTCAGACTCAAAGTCGGGATCATCCATGACAAAGGAGAGCATCTGCTGGGCCACCGGGGCCTCGGGCTCCGAGTCAGAGTCCTCCGCTCTGGCTGCTACTCCCTTCTTCCTGGCCGGGTGTCGGGGCGGCTGCTCTGCAGCTGGAGTCAGAGTCAGGGAGATGCTCGGGCCTTTAGGGGCCACCTTTGGTTTGGTGATGTGGATCACAGGCCTGAAACAGCAGAATATGGAACATATTTGTATTCCATATACACCAGTGTCTTTCACATTCGTCACTTGCTAACTTTGTTTCTTATCTGTTTAATCATTGTGAGGTCACTGCCATCTTTTTCTGCAGCAGTGGTGAAGAAACCACAGGACGTCAGCAGCCATCATAGCTACATCTAACGTCAACTCAGACTCTTTTAAAAAAAGCACACTAGAATATACAAATGAACAAATCTTGCAGCACTCTTGGCTTGTTGTCAAGGCCCTGCAGGGGGCCATGGCACCCACTAAACCCACTACAGGATTCATTCCTTTTCTGATATTGGTGGAATTCAATCAACAGAACTTATGATTAAACACATTTACATTTCCAATGTTCCTTTTACATGCAGAACCAGTGTATTGGTGAAATCAGCGGATTGGATCTTTTACGATTATCTTTTGAGCATTTTTAGGCCTTTATTGACAGGACAGCTGAAGATATGAAAGGGGAGAGAGACGGGGGGGAATGTCATACAGCAAAGGACAGGATGCAGGTCAAAGTCGCTGCGTCGAGGAGTAAATCTCTATATATGGGCGCCTGCTCTACCAACTGAGTTATCCGGACGCCCCTTGGTGATGGTCCACATGGCCTTAGCTGCTTAGCTAACTGCGTAGCACCCAATCTGCACCTATATGACAGAATGGATTGAGAATGGACAGAGAAGCAACATACTCTATTGCCTTGTGGTTATTAGAGTTGATGTTGCTAGTTAATGGCAAAGCCCTGGTTGGTTAACTTTTACTTTGGCTTTCTATGACAGACCCACATTCCATCTATACCTCAACCTATACAGTATTATAATAGATTCATATAAGAACTTACGCTTTGAGCTCGGGCTCACTGTCAAGGTCTTGGTCCTGTTTGATGGCGGGGGCTGCTTGGCCCACCTCGTCCTCATCACTGGTCAGAGTGATGTCTTTACTGAGGGGCAGGCTCCTGGGCTGGGGGAGACTGGGCTCCGTGTCATCAGGATCCAGCTCGTCCTGGAAACCAGACACCATGGGGTTTCCTCGGCTCTCCCCATCACTGGGACAGAGACAGGACAGAACAGAGCTCTTTTTACCTTCACTCATTAAAAGAGAGCCTGCAGTAGTGTGGGGCTGGTTAGATAAAGCTTGGTTTATCAGCCAGGTTAAGGTTGATTTCAAAGTGAATGTAAAAAGGTCTAATGTAGGACCTGATTGTTAAAGCTCTGACCTGTCGCTGTCCATAGCCGCTGCATGCTGAGGTGGTTTGGTCCGGGGGGGCAGGCTGTCCTCCAGAAAGCTTTTGTCCAGTCTCTCATCAGGCATAAAATCGTCCACACTCTGAACCTTAGCAGGACACACTGATGCTGGCGGCTCGTCTGACGAGAACATACAGCCCAATTTATGTGATAACTTTCAAATAAATTCACTTTATTCAAATCAAATGAAACAGTGACATCACCAGCCAGTCCTTTGGTCAGGTTTAGTTATGGCTGAATAATTCATATAAAAGGTGATCACAAACATACTGTTTACTTTAACAATTTTGATCAAGTAACAATAGCTATTGGCTAACTTCTTTAAAAGCTACACATTATTGTTTTTTGTTCATGTCTGCCAGCCAAGCATCAATAGCTTCTTTTATTCATCAGATTATATTAAACATTTCAATTAATAGACAAAAACCAAATTTTTGTCATTTTAGTAAAACTGATTTTACATGACAATTAATCTATTCTTTGAAAAAAACAAGCAAAATGATTAGAAATCTAGCTTTGCGGTTTCTCTAAATCCCGTTACTGTGCTCATTAGTGATGCGCTGGTCAGTCGCACCCACCGCCTGTTATAAGAGCCCTGACACCCCGCCCAACGTGCAGAAGCTACCGACCCACAGAGCTGCTAATTTTTATGCAGTGTAGTAACACAACTGTTAGGAGAGAGCCAAAGACCAAAACAGACTGAGCGCTGCGGCACCGGCGATGGATATGAATGTGGCTGTGTGTGTGTGTGTGTGTGTGTGTGTGTGTGTGTGTTTGAAAGAGAGAGACAGCAAAAGAAAAGGTGGAAGGTGATGAAAATCAAGTTTTAATTTTTTACCTTCTTGTCATTACCTGGTCTTATTTATGGAAAAAGGTGAGTAACAAACATATTCTGTCATAGTTTTCCTAACGTACGCTGACCTCACTGCTATTTACTTTACCCATTGAGAGCAGAGCCTACCCCACTGTGGATTAACAACAGATCACAGCAGGAAGAGTGTGGGCCTTCGGTTGGTTCTTATGTTAGTCTCCACACTTCCATGAATGCACTCACAAAGCAGTGCAATGATATACCTGCTGGCACACGCTGAATATATGTGGAGGTCCACCATAGCAATTATATAAATCAAACTGTTGTAACAGTGTCTTGCTGTCCTCTCTGCTGCATGATGAAACAATTCATTTCCAAATAAAAGACACAGCAGTGTTTTAAATGTGTACTGCACCAAATAATCAGCACTGTACGGATTCATTCATGGATAACATGTTTTGCGTTAGCCTTCTGGAACCTTTCTGATGTGCTTCCTATCGACTTGTCCACAGTGTGAGCTGCAGAGTGAGGATGGGAGTATCATGGTTGCGGACAATGTGAAAACAACTCCAGAGGAGTTGACATGTGGACTGATGCTGAGTCTTATGCTGTTCAATAATGTGTAAAAGAGACTCACCTGGTGCAGAAGCAGGAGCCTCAGAGGCAGGATTTGAACCAAACCAGCGGGACATAAAGCCACGTTTCTGGGGGCCCAGGGTTCCAGATGCAGCCGAGGCCTGTACGTGTTCGGGCGACTGGGCCGATGGCTTTGACTCAACAGGGGGTGAAGCTGCCCCGCTAGCCACCGCTGGAGGAGGCGGAGGTGGAGCGGAGGAGGTGGACACAGATGGCGACTGTGGGAGCATCTGGGAGGGCATTGGGGGCTGAGGGGTGCTGGGGCTGGAGCTGCCTGTGGAGGCCCCACTGGGAGGGATGATGGGGGACTGGGAGCCAGAAGAGGGACTCTGACCGTTAGCTGGACCAGGAGAGCCATAGCCCTTACTGCGAGACTCAAGGTTCTCCAGGAAACTACAGGAATCACAACAGGGCTGGTTAATAAACTACAATTCACCTGCAATAGTACCTGAGGCTACAAACACAGCATAGGGCCAGCAGGGGGCCAGAGTGGCTCAGTGAAGGGCCTGCAGAGAGAAAGTGCTATTGGATTTTTGAGGGGAAAAAATTATGTTATTAAGAAAAAAAGGGCACAGTATTTCATACATGGGTGTAAAATTCAACAGTTGGATGGAAGCACAGCTAGTCTATAGTGTGTTCCCAGAGAGGACATACTAGGGCATGCTATCGGCTGTGCACCAGAAACTTGTGGAAGAAAAAGCTTTTGCTCATGCCCGTCTAGGGGCTCTTTGCAACAGTGCACCAACAGAGAGAGAAACAAAGCAGACAGTACATCTCATAGTTCTGATCTTCAGTCTCCTGCTGCACAGAGAGCTCCTCCAGGGTGGCGTCCATGTCCAGCTGGTTTGTCTCCAGCTGCCTCAGGAGGGTCTCTCTCTACACAGACCCACACAGACACACAATTAATCCATCTCAGATTAAGCCTTCTTCATATACAGTACACGCTGTGCAAAACAGGAACTAAAATTACAGAACGGACAAACTAAATATTTATGACACCAATAATGACGAAGTAAAAAAGAACCTGTAGCTGCAGGAAGGGGATGTTGAAAAACCTGTGCAGATATTTCAAGCCAAAGCCATTCTTCATTGACGACTCGGCATAGTGGATGTAAGATGCTCCCATTGGTCTGTAAAACACAAGTGTTATTGGTTATCCTTCACGACAGTTTCTAACATATGCAGTATATATGTGACAGTAATCCTTTTCAATATAAAAAGGTCACGATTATAAACATGTTGCATTAATTACCACTTATTACAGTTTCTGTGTTAGCAAACCATTGTCTTCAAAACACATCCAGCAGACAGAGCACTCACTGTTAAATGTTCAATATTCTCCCTCTTTTAATTCTGTTTTCGAAGGGACATATCAGTCTCTGGAGCTGCTGAATGTGCCGCTGTGTTCACCAGCTCATCTGTCAGCTGAGCAGCGGGCACAGTACAGTGGTTTGTAGTCAGTGAGTTCAACAGCAATTTATTTTCTGTTTAAATTCTGCATACATAGAAAATCATATCTATTCTTAGTAGGTAAATAAATTCTTATAAAGAACTGATTACGCACATTTTGTCATATAATATGCCACTGTAGACTGAGTCCTTTTGCTCTCATGTCGTTCCACAAAAACACTCTGACACTTTTTCATCTCTGAGCACACGTCATCACACGGTGCAGCCTACTGGCGTGGTACAACCATCATGCATGACTTGTATAGATGTACATCCAATTCCACTGCTGCACCAGTCTTAATACAACCATACGTCACAAAAAAATAAACGCAGTAGGAGTATCGTTGTCCAGTCACATCACAGTTCATATAAACTGTTAACCAAGAAATATATAAAATACCAAGAAGTTAAAATATATTAGTAATCAGTGGACTGCTAAACTACACCAATAAGGTAATTTATATTTCTTGTCAGCAAATATTTCAGATGCCGTCTTTTTGGACATGCATTCATTATTTTACTGGAACATATTCCTGAATACATACTTCGATACTTGGTAATACCATGCAGGCTTTTTGAACTTTTATTGCAATGCACACATGACTAAAACTATTAAAATCAGAGAAGTGTTGTTGCTGTGTTTTGGCCCGTTCTGAAGGGCTGCTACCTGTTATACAACCCCCCAGACTGTGTTTGCTGCGTTTAAAGCCCCAGAGCTTCATCCACCCATCACCACCATTTAGCCAAGTGTTGCTCTCTACCTGTTCAGTCCAGCGATCAGGTCTCTTATATCGTCAGGGAGGATGACGCGATGCTCGCCCATGTCCCTGTGGTTCCCCAACACACACACCGGCACATGGGTGGGTACCTTGGGCAGTTCCCTCAGGATGTAGCTAAAAGTCCTGCAATTGACAAAATCCCAACACAACACTGATTGGTACACTATCAGTCAGTATGTTTTCATACCAGTCTCTCAGGCGTACATGAGAAACCTTTAAATAGTTCAGTAAAATACACAAATCACTTGTTGCTTAGACACTTTACCCTCAGAAGTGTCATTTTCTCAAGCTTTTGTCTGCTTGGTCTACTTGTGTAATAATGCTTGTGTAACCTCAACCCGGTGATGCACAACCCAAGTTCTAGACATCACTTCTTTCAGGAGAACCTGAGCCATCAGGATATGCATGCAGCATTATTAATAATAATGTATACTTTAATAATCCCGCAAGGGGAAATTACAATGTTTTCACTCACTCTGTTATTACACACATGCACAGGCCTGAATCACACACACATGCTCAGTACCTCTACATGCACTGGAGAGATGTCAGAGTGGGGGGGCTGCCCATGGAAAGGAGCCGTGAGCAGTTGGGGATCCGGTGCCTTGCTCAAGAGCACCTTGGCACCTTGTGTGTGAATGGTTCCTCTACTAAAGCGCTTTAAGTAGTTGTTGAGACTAGAAAAGCACATTTACTTTGTTTTTGTGATTAACGTACACACATCCTGTGATTTTGCTCCATAGTTTGGGAAATTAAGACGCTGTCGCAGTAACATTGTGGCCGGTACTGCCAAGTTGGCGACTTTCTCACTAGATTTATTGACTTTTCAGACCCTCTTAGTGACTTATAAATCTATTTCTATTGTAATTCCTTCTTCTGCATGCAGTCCACGGTTCCTCGGGTACACACTAAACAGCAAAGCTCTCTACCAGTCTGTCCATAGGCGCAGCAGCACTGCACAGGCAGTCAGTAGGGGTGGGTCTTTTGAATAGAGAGTTAAGTATCAAAGCCCTTCCAGATGGTTTTCTCCATATGACTAAAGTTATGCATATACTGTTGATAAACTAAGTTACCCCACAAGTGGGCACAACCTAGAACAACACTTGACAATTTGAAACTTTTAAAGTACATTTACAACAGACACAAAATGTGTGATTAATCTTGAGTTAACTATGACACTCATGCGATGACCCCCAGTCCCCTCCTCCTTCCTCCCTTCTACTTTATAAAAGATAGATGACATACACTCTTCTTTTTCTACCAACCTTCTGAATCAACTTCCCATCTCTGTACACTCTCTCTCGGTTCTGTAATTCACTCACACGGCTTTTCCTCCCAGCTACACAGACGACACCCAACTAGTTCTCTCTTTTCCCCATGAATCACAGGTAGAAGCTCAAATCTCAGCCTGTCTGAGTGACACTGGATGTTCACACACCATCTGAAACTCAACCTTGACAAGACCAAGCTGCTTGTCCATCCAGGGAAGCCTTGGTCTGAATTAAGAAACAGTTCATTTGATTTGTAAAGTAATTATTTTACTCTTGTGATTTAGATCGCATTAGGAGGGTTGATTTCTTTGTATCCATTATGGGATTGAATGTTATTTGCTTCCTGTGTGTTGTCTCTTGTTTTACCATGGCACGACAATATTTACTGTACATACCTATTGATGCATCATGTCCCTTTTGTATATATTCTAGTATTTAAAAAATGTAATCTTAATTTATTCCCTCAGAAATTATGTCTAAAATAGCCGTGTTAAAATGTCTGTGAGGTTTTTGCCTTTGAAGCTGAACAAAATCCAGCCGTAGCAGCTCTCGGCTGAAACCTAATCTGCCCATGCATATTGTAGCATCGGAGCTCAGTATCAGGACAACAAGTCAGACAGACGACTCTTACCACTGCTTGGTAATGTCAAACATCATGATGACTCCATTACAGTTCTTGTACACGTCCAGAAACTCTGCATCCAGGGCCACCTCATCGGACTACAACACACATATTAGACACATGTATTAATACCTCTTCCTCTGGCCTGCTCCATCACTGAGCCATGCCTTTCCTAAACACATGACAATCATGTGATAATCACCTCTTGGGGCTCATTCTCCAGTTTCAAATTCTCTCCGCGCCTCTTGCCTTTGCCTGAAAGAAAGAAAAAAAAAATCACAAGTTTAGACGGGCTGAAAAGAAACAAATATCAGAACCTTAGTTTGTTGCTTTATGTTAGATTATGTTGAGTAAAACAAGCAGAGAGCACAGCCGCTTTTCTTAAGGAAAAACATCTTACAGCCTAATTTTAATACACACTAGGTTTCAAATACACAGTGCTGGAATTAAGTCATGGTTCACGCGGTGCAGACGCTCAGCTCAGGCTCTAGCTATACAGAAAAGCAGAAAAACTCAGCCAAACTCAGAAAACTCAGCAAACCTGGGAACAGTCAAACCTTGAGAATATTGACATTCAGATAAGAGTGAAACGAGACGGGACAAACCCACAGCACACAAGCAAGCTAGCTCAATTTCTACACACTATAGTGGCGCTCACCTACACCTTCGGGAAGAGGATATTTTTGGCCTGAGATGAGTGCAAGAGAGGTGCAAAAAAGACAACATCAACACTGAGGACAGAAAAAACACACAAGCTACCATGCGTCTATTTGTTGTCATGAAATACTGTAGCAGGTTGACAGCAATAGACAGAAGAACGTACAGTATAACTTCTTAGAGCCTGAGTGGAAAGTCTGCCTCTTTAATGGACACGTGTGTCAACACTCACCTTTGTCTACCACGTCCCACACCTCTACCTTCACCACATCATCAGTAGCTGAGAGGAAAAAGAAAGGGCGTTTTCATTATTCATGTTCTTGGGCCACAGAGGGAAACGTTTCAATTGTGCAGGCAGTTGAGAACTGAAAACACCTGAAGAAGCAGTGGTGGTAAAGGTGTGTTTGGTATGGGAGGACTAACACAAACACAGGACACCTACTCTAAAACTTGGTTAGCTGAAGCTACATCTAAAGACACAGTCTCTGTTTTACCTTGGTATGGAGCCACTGAAATAAATCACCCAGGCACAAACAGCAGATGTCAAATATTCACCAAAATAGAAACATGAAAAAATCAAATAAGCTGTAATGTTCAGAGATGACATGAGTGGCAATGACTTACTTTTGTAGTTCCAATGGATACTTGTGGCTTGGATCTCCTGAGTGGGTAGATACTCCTCTACAAACTTCTTGCCTTGCAGTCGATGCCATAAAGTACTCTTCCCAGTGTTTCTATCTCCCCGGATGACTATTTTCACTTGGATGGCAAAGAGATTGCACAATAATTTTGTCAGTTCAATAACTTAACTAAGAAGCTACATTTCAACTTTTATAGAGATATTTAGACTGAAGAAGCCTGTTCCCCGGTTTGGCTGCATCACTTACTATTATACTGGACCCCTTTGGCGAAGCGTCTCTGCAAACTTTGGTTCATCGACTGCAAGCCAGCCGGAATGTTCTTGTCCCTGAGCTGCCCTGGCTCGGACCCCACCAGCTTCTTAAGAGCTGAAAACATCTTGACGAGGCTTCACCAGCTTGCACAGTAACACGTGGTACTACACCCGAACTCCGCTGACAATTTGTCACACAACAACTGAAGGAAAAGTGTAATCGTGTGTCCTGATGGATGGGGAAATTAAGGCTCCATGCTTAAAAGCAAGTATAATGCCAAATTAATAAATTTTGACTCTGAATTTATTCAGCAGCGGCACTGTTAATTAAATCTGACTTGATGTTCTTGGCTGCCGGTCACAGGTGGAGGTACCTACTGTGTCGTTTTGACCATCATCTGTAAATAAAAAACCAGAGAAATACAGACGTTATGATTAGAAATTAACTTCAATCCCCTGCCTAGGTATCGGCATAATAAAAAAAGGCAGGTTTGTTAAACACAAAAGCCCAAACGAAATCATGTCTTCATTACAAGGTATGAAGGAAACATGCAGCCAGATCTGGTAACTTAGAGGGAAACGCACTCAAACATATGATGTTCTGGTTATTTCAGTCAATAAATATCAAGAAACACAGGCAGAAATAACACCATTAAGACCATTTTGATGTAGCCCCAGGATATGCCTCTCATGTTTTTTGTCTATACATTCGAAGCATCCAAAATAATTAGAGAGCTCAAACACTCTTTGAACCATCTGGATGAAACAATATTCCATCTGCTGCACGATAATAAAAATAAAAAAAACATTTCACCAGAGTCGTGCCACAGTTTATTTGTTAGCCTGACATGTCTGTGCTCAATGTGTACAACGTGAAAAAAGATTAGAAAGTTGTATTATCAGTTACATGTGTGTATATTGATGTTTTATTGTAACATAGCCAAAACAATTGGTCAATTATAAGAGAAATATTAATAATACATTACTAGGGCTTTACAGCTGTTCCATGTCACTATAAAATCCAGTTAATATTGCTCATGCTTACATTGTATACTTGCATGTATGTTGCTAAGGAACCTCCTACTGAACCACTCTGTAAAATATGTCCTGTCCTGGTTGTCCATCAGTGTTTTTGGACTTTGTGCAGGGATCCTGGCTATTCCCTGGAAGGAGCTGTCCCAGTGTCCCAGGAGGTGTTACATTATATTATAAGAGAAATATTAGTGGTACATAACTGAGGCCCTACAGCCACCCCATGGTGTCCCTATGAAGTCCTAAAAATAAGTTGCTGTCCCAGTGTCATTCCCCTGTGGCTGTGCGGATGTGTCTGTAGCTGGCATCAGTGCAGGGGGGGGGGGGGGGGGGTCTTTGTTCATCTCAATACTGTCCGGAACGTTAAATAACATCACAGTGACTCAGTAGCATTAGCTACCAAGGCTATTAGCTCTAAAAAACTGGGGTTTCTAGGTTGTTTACGCAATTGTGCTTAACATATTAAAGTCATATACTCTAATGGCTATGCAAGGGTTCGAACAGTGGTGAGGAGGCCCGCCGTTTGTAACCTACCCTGGCTGAAAGGTAACACTATCCTTAGCTATCCAGTCGACATCAGCTAGCTTAGCTTTTCCCCACATTAAACGGGAACTAGCTAGACTGAATGTTTTCTTTAAGCTGGCAGCCAGCCGCTACACATACTCACGGTTATTTAATAGGATAAGAGACTGCAGTCCCGACATGTTTGTCCCAAAGCGTCTGTCAGTGCTCCATCCCAACAGAGACACTGCTGCAGCAGCGACATTCCTTCGCAAAGACAGGAGCTACCTTCACAGTCTACGTCCGCTACAGCACAGCACAGCGCCAGCGTCACGGAGCAACGTCAAGGAGCAGCGGCGTCAAGAGTGCGACACACATGTACAACTTCCTTTGGAACTTTCAAAATAAAATGTTTTGTTGCGTGCATACACGTACGCTTATTTTTATGTAGTGATTTTATATATATATACAAGCTAATATCTGTACGTTGTCAAATGTTACCTTGCTTGTTGTCCTTTTTTAGCTGTATATATATGTCTGTGTATGTACAGTGAGAGCAACAAAAAGTCCCCTGTATGTGTTCACACTTACAGTGGCTTGCAAATCTGCAAAAAAAAACAATATTTAGCATCAAGTTTCTTTAGAAATATGTGAGCATAAGATCCCCTTCTCTACAAGATGATTGATTCTGCACACCCTAAAAATCATACAAAGAAACAGGTAAACAACAAAAGCACATTAACCTAAAGACTAATTCTCACATATACATATGTAAAAACGAAAAAAAAAACACAAAAGAAAATTCATAACGTAAAAGAATTAAATAAAAAAGAAGTGCAAGTCAACATAAAACCATATTTAGTCAGAGGTTTCAGGAGGGCAAAAAGCTCTAGTTTCTTTTTGTTGTTGCTTAACAATCTAAGTGATTTGATAGAGATTTTAGTTCTATGAGAAAAGGTAAAAAAAATGAGAATTAAGTTAGAGAATTTCCGCTTGTGGATACAAAATTTGGCATATAGAAAAATTACTTTACTGGTGGTAAAGGTGGTAGTATCTCAGTCAGTAGGGAGTTGGGTTGGGAAATATTAAAGAGAGACATTTTCAGACTAATCATATAAGCATACGATATATTTAAGGTTAAAAGAGTACACAAAGTTAATGGGTTCAAAAAAGTAACTCAATTCTGTCCAAAATCTTTTGGATATTTGGTTACAAAAATACTTTGCTTTTATTTTGAAGACAAAATGACATCACTTCCGAGACTATACTGGCTAATTGTAGCTAGCCGTAGCTCTGTGGTCCAGAGCCGAGATCCAGGGCAGCAGCCTGCTTCCTGATAGTACTCGCCTAGAATAGATGCTCTTCTCTCGGGCTGCGGCGCCTAGCGGGAGACGGTGTGATTTACAACCATCCTCCTCCTACAGCATCCTCTGCTGTCACATCTATCACATCACATGCATGCTATTATTTGTCAGTGCATATGTAGCTCAGATATTGTTATGCGTTTCTAACACTAGCAGGAATACATATATTATTAAATTGTCAAAAAACGATGGGTGGTTGCTGGCGACAGCTGTGGTTGCTGTCCTGAACACACCCCGCTGAGTGCCTGTTATATTGTTCAAGGGGAATAATGGCTGCACAGGAGCCGCCGTCTCCACCATCTTCCCTGGAAGGAAACAAGCCGGGCTTCCCAAAGAAAATCCTGGCCAACAACCTGGAAGACAAGCATCTGTGCAACTCGTGCCAGAAAGTGTTGAGGAGGCCCCTGCAGGCTCAGTGTGGTCACCGCTTTTGTTCCTTCTGCTTTAACAACACTGTGAGGTGAGTGCTGGCGCTGCTAGGGAGCTAGCTACAGGAGCAGTCAGAGCCTGTCACCAGCCCTCCTTCAGATATCCCTCAATTTAATACTTCCCCGCCTGTTCTTACAGGTAACGCCAGGTACAACTAAAACATTTTACGATATATTGATTGCAAAGACCCAATGCACAATTCGGCCTAAAGGCAAATCACCAATACTACTTGATATTAATAAAATCGTTACTTATGTGACGGCTTGGCCAGGTGTCCTCGTCGTCTTTTCCTGCTAACTTCTGTTGTGGCACTGTGATGTCGAAGAGTTTTAACTTGACAATGTATTGTATTAAAGTAATATCAATGCCGAATTTACTAGAGGATCCACCGACAACTGTTACAGTAATTACAGTGTACTGCACTATGTATATTTGTCAATAAGCAAGAGAAAATTTGAGTTTAGATGACGTTTATGGTAGATAATGTGACCTAACCATGTACTTTTCAATAGTTAGTTTTTCTACATAAGAATGACAACAGTAGGAAAAATTGTACGACTGATGTTATATCTTTTTTATTAGTATCATGAAACAAAATCCACATTTTAGTTTTCTTATTTGGACCATAGACTGTATTTGGACTAATGGCGCATCAAGCTGGGTTGATAATACACAACTTGTTGCTTTACCACATATTCTATAAAGTTTAGATAATAAAGCTAGTGCCTCAAGCTTCTGCAATATCTTTAATAATATGACATGGTAGACTATAGTATATGTGTACGGCTGCAGCCAATTTTTATTAATAAAAATGTCAGAAGTCACATTTTCCTACGTCCGCAATTGACATATTTGAATGACTATTTTTTTTGTCCAGCCTGGCCAAAACCCTAAGATATTTAAGTTTGTAAATATTGTAAATGCCTGTGACTATTTGTCCATTTTGCTTGAAAAATGACTAAACTAATTCATCCGAGCTAGCGTTATTCACACCTTCATCTCATAGAGCTGGGAGCGTCTCTGGCTGAAGCTCAAAGCTCACTGGGAAACCTTGAGTTGAGATGTTTCTGTCCTGATCCCAGAGTTAAGAGGGAACTGGGCGGACTTTAACTGCATTGTAGATGTGGTACTTTAACATTGTATATATGGTATTTCTGTAATATTTGCTTTCGCTCCCTTCAAGCTCAGGACCACAGAAATGCAGTGCATGCATCAAAGAAGACTTGTTTGAGGAACCCACCTCCATTCTCAAGCAAGGTGGTGTAAGTGCATCTTTTTCCCCTCGCAGCGACATTATATTGCAATAGGAAGTTCCCTTGTCTGTTAACATAATGCCGAGTCTGTCAGTAGGAGTGTAGTCAGCCCTTAGTTAGCGTTAGTGTAACAGCCCTGTATAATCAGCCCTGTCACATCATAGTGCTAGGCCATATGGATATTATATCCATATTGTGATACACTAGATATTGTCTTAGATTTCATATATATGTGTATTATAGTAAGTGTTGTCTTTTCCTGGTTTTAAAGGCTGCATTACAGTAAAGTGATTTGGTTTTCTTAACTTCCCAGGCTGATACATAATTAGCTTCTACCCACTTAGTCATTATATCCACGTTATTGATGAATATTTATCTAAAATCTGGTGTGTGAAAACATTTTGTCAATGCACCACTTGTCAATCCTACAATATGGCTGTTATATTGACATTGAGGTATTCGGTCACTAATATGGTGATATCTTGATTTTCTCTATATGACCCAGCTCAATCATGTCACAGTCCCACACCTCCGATGTGTTGGAGTTCAGAGCCAACACAACACAAAGTGTGATTGCTCCCTAATTCTTGGCAGAATAGACAATAGATGGAGCGAGCGTAGTGGTGTGTCCCTAGAACAGGTGGCTGTGGGCATCCTCACACTGTAACTGAAGAGACACCCGCCTCTGCCTCTCCACGCAGGCTTTCCCTGACAATGCAGCTCGGAGAGAAGTGGAGGCCTTGGCGGCTGTCTGTCCCAACGAGGGATGCACGTGGACGGGAACCATCAAAGAGTTTGAGGTGCGCACTTATGCAGAGCATGAAGGGAAATGTCAGAATGTCAGAAATGTCAACTTTTCCTGTTTTATCACCTCTGATCCCGTGTTGAGAGAAGTTCTACATTTACATCCCGAGTCAGTTTTAGCTACGTTACTGCCCCAAAAGGTTTCCTGGAGCAGTGATTGATGTGAAGCCCTGTACAGTGACGTTGCAGCTGCAACAATTTGCATGTAAAATGATCCGGTACACAGGTACTTTCCTACATGTGGTGGTCAGCATCAAGCCAAAGGCCCACCCCAGGTCTTTAAAAGATAAGTGAAGATTATTAAAGTCTTTTTGGGGGCCCCCTTGCAGGCCAGCCACGAGGGCCACTGTGACTTCATGATCATCCTGTGTCCCTCCTGCAAAGAGCTGATGAGAGCCAACGAGCAGGAGCGCCACAACGAGCGGGAGTGTCCCGAGAGGACGCTCAACTGCAAATACTGCAAAGAACCCTTCCTGCTGAAGAACATCAAGGTCTGGCAAACACTGTCCAAGTATTTCTCTGACAGCTCTTTGTTTAGGGAGTTGTAGTTTCGGAGGAAAGTTGTATTTTAAAGGTGTTAAAAGCGATGTTAATCCAATACACTTTTAGTCAAATTGGGTGAATATCAAATCCAATACAAACACATCCAATGTTATTACACAGCCCTGGCTAAAACACATGCTGTAGCCCACAGTGTAACTCAATGAATCCATGGTAACAGAGTTAGAAAATCCATTACAAGGAATGTGTTGCATTACAGTTGCTTACATACGTTTACACACCCAGGCTAAGGTTGATCAAATAGAGGAATAAAAAAACATCTTTTGGAAATTAATTGAATGCCTTAATTTAAAAAAATAAGGAAAATCCAACCTTTTAAGGATACCAATTTTTCTTTGTGAATGAATAACGTATTGTAAATAAATACATGTTCTTCCTTAAAATACAGGGGGCATAAGTATACACCCCCTATGTTAAATTCCCATAGAAAAGGCAGATTTTTTTTATTTTTAAAGGCCAGTTATTTCATGGATCAGGATACAATGCATTATGATGAAGTTCCCTTGGCTGTTGGAATTAAAATAGCCCCCCCCCCCTCACCACATACCCTTCACCATTGGCATGGAGAACTTTCCATAAGATCATCTCTCAATGCAAATCAAACTAGCTATTAAGCTAACTGAAATAACACCATGCCAATCTCTATGTATGGTGAAGGGTATGTGATGATGAGGGGGTTGGGGGGGGGGGTTATTCTAATTCCAAAAGCCAAGGGAACTTTATCAGGAGTCATAGTATCCTGATCCATGAAAAAACTGCCCTTCAAAAATTAAAATGTACCTGCTTCTATGGGAATTGAACATAGGGGGGGTGTATACTTATGCTCCCTGTATTTTAAGGAAGAACATTTATTTATTTACAACGCATTATTCATTCACAAAGAAAATTGGTGTCCTTAAAAGGTTGGATTTTCCTACATTTATTGAATTAAGGCATTTAGATCAATTTCCAAAAGATGTTTTTTTATTCCTCTTTTTACTCCCCTTTAGCAGGGGTGTGTAAAATAATTCAAGCCACTAAGACCCTGAATGAACACTGACGCCATCATACTTTTACTAGTGAGGCAGTTAAAATGATAAACTTTTATACAACATGTATTTAGTACAATAATTGTAAAAAAAGAGGGTGGATGTCTCACTGAGGCCAGCTGCACCAGGATGACTTCTCTCTTCCTGTAAACTAACTTTACATAGTCTGTTGGTTTTTTCAGGCTCACGATGAAATCTGTCCAAAGTACCCGATGATTTGTGAAGGTTGTGCAAAGAAAAAGATCCCCAGAGAAAAGGTATGCCCCAGATGTCTAGTCTCATGAATCTTTTGAATGATCTCATTTACCATTTAGCCAGGGCTCAAATTCTGCGACCTCTTCTGTAGATCATTAGCTTCTTTCATTTTTTTGTTTTGCAGTATGTGGACCATATTAAGTTCTGCAGTAAATTTAAAGCACCATGCAGATTTCATGTTGTTGGCTGCGATACGTCTGTAAGTAGACATTTTTGTCCTAATTTGCTGTATGTGTAACAATGCAACAACAATGTAAAATCTCCTGCTCATCACATACACATCAATGACTTCACTAAAACACCATCATCATTACCAGCACAGGAACTAATATAAGAGAAATTAAATTATATTTTGTTGATAAGACAACTTTATTACATTTAGAACATTTTCCTTAGTTTGCAAAGTGGTGTGTTGTGTGTGTGTGGGTGGTGTGTGTGTGTGTGTGTGTGTGTGTGTTGTGTGTGTGTGTGTGTGTGGTGTGTGTGTGTGTGTGTTGTGGTGTGTGTGTGTGTGTGTGTGTGTGTGTGTGTGTGTGTGTGTGTGTGTGTGTGTGTGTGTGTGTGTGTGTGTGGGGTGTGTCAGGCCTTTGGACACTGATCAGATCCACATCTGGACACCAGAACAATGGGCCCTTAGCGTCAATATGCAGTAGATAAAACACTAAACTACACTGAAATGAATAGAAATATGAAATTTGACCAAAACTAAATACATACAGGCTAAGACTTGATCAAAAGTAGTTGCCAGAAGTCGTGTGGAACACTCAGACATCATCTGACTTTTTTCAACAGCCAAGTGACATACACACAGGCACAGACACCCCCCCCCCCACACACACACACACACACTTGCTTGCATCAGAATTGGGGGATCTGTGTCAGACAATTTCTATAATCTCCATATTCTAAGTAGCCCATAGGCGACTTCTAAACATATGTCCTAATAATGGTTGTGAATACTGCTCAGTATTATTTGTACTCACTGTATGAGATCTCTTTGACGTCATAGCATTTTTTCTGTTGTTCTGCTGTCAACGTGGCTAACCGATAAAGCATTAATAATTTATGAATTCTTTGTATATTTCCATTATTAGCTCCATGATTTCTTTGCTGTGTGCTTTTCTTCTTCTGTGGCCCAACTCCCCTCATCATCATTCCATGTCTGTGTGTATGTAAAGGACGAGGCCTGTGGTCCGCGTTGCTAACGTGTCTCCGTTGTGTCTTTCTTTTTGAGTGGAGGTGGAGAAAGAGAGGATCCATGACCATGAGCGTCAGTGTTCCTACGAGCACCTCAACCTGCTGCTGCATTTCATCATGGGCATCAAGGTGAGCCTGGAGAGCGTGCAGCCCCAGAGCCTGGAGGTGGCGGGCCAGCGTCTGCAGGAGCTGCACCAGTCCCTCAGGGAGCGGAGCTGAAGATGAGCCAGCTGGGCGCGGCGCCGCGACCCCGGTGCAGGGGGCCGGCGCCCCCGCCCCCGCCCTGGCCACCTCCTTCGTGCCGCTGCCCAGCGCCGCCGCCGCCGCCCTGGAGCTGCAGCTGCACGGCGAGAAGACCAAGGTGGCCGAGCTGAGCCGGCGCTGCCAGGAGCTGGAGCTCAAGGTCGGCACGTTCGAGAACATCGTCTGCGTGCTCAACAGAGAGATGGAGCGCTCCTGCGCCACCATGGAGGCCTACAACCGCCAGCACCGGCTGGACCAGGACAAGATCGAGATCCTCAACAACAAGGTGACGGCATGACACGTTAGCCCGTGCAACCAGATTGTCAAGGCAACAGGACGTAAAAGAGGGTCACTCCATCCTTAACCCTTGTATTGTCCTCCCGGGTCAAAAAAGGACAAAGAATTGACATTTTTGTCCCTTTTTCAGACCTTTTAATTTAACCTTACTACCACTAGCTTCACACTACTTATTGGAATTCATGATCAATAACCCTCATTTATATAGAATTATACCTAATATTTGAGTTAACCCTCATGTTTTTAACTACCTACTTGTAATTACCCAAAATAACCGCTTTTTGGCAAGTACAAATCTTTGCATTCATACATTTTGGTGTCGTATTCAATTTTACAGCATTTAAAAACAAATTAAAGTTTTATTTTGAAATAGTATTGAGTAAAAGTTGACATATTCCAGTCTGTGATTATCCAGCAACATACTTTCCTTTCATTTTAGTCTAAATAATTCCTAATTTCTGCTTTTCTAACTCAAACATTAGGTATAATTTCCTATAAACCAGGTTTATTGACCATAAATTCCAAAAATAACTGTAAAACTTAAGTAAATAAGTTAGTGTTACGTAGTTTTAAAAACGTAAAATCAAGTTAAAAACAATGATAAAAAAGTGTCAAAAGTGATTTTCTTGTTGATTTTAGATTTTTTGAATTTTGACGGGAAGACAAAAAAACAAAGATTGTAAAATTATTTTGACTAATAATAATTTCAGAGGATCGTACAGATGAGATTAGTCAGAAATAAAAGTGATCAATAGTATTTTCAAAGAGCGTTGTATGGAATCCAATCCATTTTTTTGTGGTAATTTGGTTAAAAAGAAACTCCTATTTCAGATATAGACACTTTTTAAAGGGGTCAAATTTGACCCGAGGACAACAGGAGGGTTGAGTGAAGATGATCATCATGTACAATGAAGTTCAGCGTTCATAAATGACTGGAATTTCTTTCTGTTGTTGCTAAACGCTCGATCGGCTGTCTGCTCCGCATGTCTCTGCGGCACTCACACGGCTTTGGTCTCGCTGTGTCTTGTTGACGTGTTCCGGTGCCGCAGGTCCGTCAGCTGGAGAGGACGGTGAGCCTGAGGGACCTGTCCATCGTGGAGATGGATGGGAAGATGAGGGAGATGTCTGCCGCCACATACGACGGCATCTTTGTCTGGAAGATCTCGGATTTCACCAAGAAGAGGCAGGACGCCGTGGCGGGCCGCGCCCCCGCCATGTTCTCTCCCGGTAACGGCTCCGTTGACACCTAACGTCCGAGATGGTCTCCCGATATGATGAGACATCTGTGTGATTAGGGGTTTTCACTTCTTGCAGTGAATAGTGTTGTATTGTGTTTTCCAGCCTTTTATACCAGTAAATACGGCTACAAGATGTGCCTGCGGATCTACCTGAACGGCGATGGGACGGGCCGCGGCACCCACCTGTCTCTGTTCTTCGTGGTGATGAGAGGACACAGCGACGCGCTGCTCAAGTGGCCTTTCAATCAGAAGGTAACACAGCCAGCGCTCACACGTGGCAATGAGCTGAAATCCCTATATCCTGGGGTGGAAAGTAACTGAGGAAAGTTCTTAGTTAAGGTTCTCTACTAAAGCACAATTTTGAGATACTTTACTAGAGTATTTTTTACTTTCTGCTAATGCATACTTTTGCTTCACTAAATCTAAGAGGTAACTTCAGTTACTTGTTACTTTGCAGATTGATTTTAATAATACCAAATCATCAAATAAATGATGATGTATTGTTATATTTGAATTGATCAAAATGAGCTCCCTCTTTAGCAGCTGCGACATTACAGTAATGAACACATTAATGCATCAAAACACATAATAGCATGATATAATATACATTGTACTGCAGAATGAGTACTTTTACTTTTTCACATTTAGTACATTTTGATGCTAATACCTTGGTAAGTTTACCATTTTGAATGCAGGACTTTAACTTTCTACTCTGTGGTATAAGTACTTTTAATGCAGTAAAGATCAAAGTACTTCTTCCACCTTTGTACGTACATTGTGAATACACCAAGCTCAACATGCTGGAACTGCAGTCAGGACGGGGTTAGCCTAGCTTAGCATAAAGCGTCAAACAGTTAATCATTTATACAATTTACACTTGTTAGAATCACTACACACACACACACGCTCAGAACCTATTCATGCACAAATGGAGAGATGTCAGAGTGGGGGGGCTGCCATTCCTGGACCAGCACCCTGAGGGGTACAGTACCTTGCACAAGAGCACCTGGCAGTGCCCTGGAGGGGAACAGGCATCTCTCCAGCTACCAGTCCACACTCACCCACGGTGCACTACTTTGGTCCATACTGGAACTTGAACCCCCTTGCACCCCCATTCTCTGGTTTTTAACCTGGAACTTCCCAAATGTAATGTCTGTTTGTGGCTTTAAGAGAAGTTAGTCTATTTTTTTTAAAAGAAGGCACATGTTATCCACATAGCTACAGTATGCAAGTGTATTTCTGAACTTTGGTCAGAGGCAGGCTAGCTGTTTTGCTAATAGTCTTTATGCTAAGCTAGGCTAACCATGGCCTGATTCCAACATTGAAGTTAAATGTAAAAAGAGATCGCTATCTTATCTAACTTCAAGAAGAAGGCAGATAATTGCATAAAATGCTCTATAGTTCCACACTAGTTCTCTATAATAGTATTTCTGGACACTGTGGATTTAGATCAACTAACTTTGTGTTTGAATGACAAATTTTTACATTTAGCTTCAGATTTAGTGTCTGCAGTTACATTTTTCTCATGATGAATACACTGTACCGAGCAGCTCAAAGTGCCCAGAACCTGCCTCCATGGCTCAGCTCCAGCTGTTGGCTCAGACTGCTAACATCTGTCCGCAGGTCACCCTCATGCTGCTGGACCAGAACAACAGGGAGCACATCATCGATGCCTTCCGGCCCGACATCTCGTCCTCGTCCTTCCAGAGGCCCGTCAGCGATATGAACATCGCCAGCGGCTGCCCGCTCTTCTGTCCGCTCTCCAAGCTGGACTCTAAGAACTCGTACATCCGCGACGACACCATCTTCATCAAGGCCATCGTAGACCTCACTGGGCTCTAGGTAAACCACACGTTTGACACGACATAGTTGATGTTAGCGGACTAATCTTTATTACCACATCCAGCAGACACAGAGCAACATGTTCGCTCACTAGGAGACGTGTCATTGGCAGCCTGATGAACGGCAGTCCAATATTCTCTCCTTTTAGTTCTGTTTTGGTCTCCACCCACTCCTGAGGGAAACATGTGTCTCTGTAGCTGCTGAATGCTCGTCTCTGACTGTGTCTGTCTGCAAGTGGAGTACGGAGGCTGGATTACTGGGAGCAGCTTCAGACTGCCGCTAACAATTCGCATTTCTTTAACCCTACTGTTGTCCTCGGGTCAAATCTGATCCATTTTCTAATAGTTTCCATATCAGAAATTTGTGTTTCTATCAACCAAAATGTCCAAAACAATTACGTGGATGGTTTCATACGACGCTCTTTACAATTAAAATTTATGATCAGTTCACTACTTTCTTTGAATGTGGGTGTTTTATTCAATTTTCATAGCATTTGAAAAATAAATTGATAAAAGAAGGTTAAAAGAAAGTGACAAAAATGACAGAAAAAGATTATAATACGTTGGGGGGAATGTAAAAAAGCACAGAGGAAAAGTGACAAAACAGTGTAAAAGGGTGAAAAAAAAGTTAAAAAAATCACGGAAAAAAGGTAACAAAAATGACGACAGAAGTTAGAAAAACATCATAAAGAAATGTGGAAAAAAATCAACAAACAACGAAAAAAGTTAGAAAAACATCGGAAAAAGGGGGGGGGGGGACAAAAACGTAACCATGACAATAAAGGGGGAAAACATCTTAAAAGGGTGGAAAAAAAAATTGAAGAAAGTAACAAAAACAATGACAAAATTTAGAAAAACATCATAAAAGGTTGAAAACAAATGTGGAAAAAAAGTAACAGAAACGTTTGGAAAAAGGGGGGAAATGAAAAAAGTCAACACAGAGCCGCTGCAAAAGAGTTGTATTTAATTTTTGTATTGTTAAAGTTTTGAAATTTCAACCACCAAGATTTCAATTTGAAATGAAGAATTGATCCGTAGAGCAGTGACGAGATGAAACAGCCGACAGACACAGCAAGAGATGAAGCTGGGATGTGTGTGTGTGTGTGTGTGTGTTGTGTGTGTTGTGTGTGTGTCCAGGACAGCAATGGTAGTAGACAAGCTGATTTTCCCAAATGGAAATATAACACTTTGTTAAAAATAAAAAAAGTACTTTTGCACACAAGCTCTGAGAGTGTGAATGTGACAGTTGTTGGGGTGCTGGGGCAAACGGTCTGCAACATCAACACGCTGCAGCAAGGGGCAGTGGTTTCCATGGGTTACTCCTCCCTCCCAGGTTGTGACGTACACTGAAACCCGTGAGGCAGAAAATCACTGCATTTCAGCTTTTACATTTTAAAATAAGTCAATTATTAGTGTGTGTCAGTTGTGTGCGGATGAACCCTTTATGAAGACACATATGGGTGTAGTGTTATATTTCCATATGGGTGTAATTTTATATTTCCATATGGGTTGTGACGTTATTTTTCCATATGGGTGTAGTGTTATATTTCCATATGGGTGTAGTGTTATATTTTCATATAGGGTGTAGTGTTATATTTCCATATGGGTGTAATGTTATATTTCCATATGGGTGTAATGTTATTTTTCCATATGGGTGTAGTGTTATATTTCCATATGGGTGTAATGTTATATTTCCATATGGGTGTAATGTTATTTTTCCATATGGGTGTAGTGTTATATTCCATATGGGTGTAATGTTATTTTTCCATATGGGTGTAGTGTTATATTTTCATATAGGGTGTAGTGTTATATTTCCATATGGGTGTAGTGTTATATTTTCATATAGGGTGTAGTGTTATATTTCCATATGGGTGTAGTGTTATATTTTCATATAGGGTGTAGTGTTATATTTCCATATGGGTGTAATGTTATATTTCCATATGGGTGTAGTGTTATATTTTCATATAGGGTGTAGTGTTATATTTTCATATAGGGTGTAGTGTTATATTTCCATATGGGTGTAGTGTTATATTTTCATATAGGGTGTAGTGTTATATTTCCATATGGGTGTAGTGTTATATTTTCATATAGGGTGTAGTGTTATATTTCCATATGGGTGTAGTGTTATATTTTCATATAGGGTGTAGTGTTATATTTCCATATGGGTGTAATGTTATATTTCCATATGGGTGTAGTGTTATATTTTCATATAGGGTGTAGTGTTATATTTCCATATGCGTGTAGCGTTATATTTCCATATGGGTGTAGCGTTATATTTCCATATGGGTGTAATGTTATTTTTCCATATGGTGTAGTGTTAGATTTCCATATGCGTGTAGCGTTATATTTCCATATGGGTGTAGTGTTATATTTTCATGTAGGTGTAGCCTTCAGCCGTGCTTGGACCCACGCTGGATCTGAGATGTGACGGCCTCAGGAGGCCTCAGGAGGTATGAGAAAAGGAAATTGTTAATATTATTGTAATACTTTCCTATTTTTGGCTTTCCTTACAGCTTTGAACCGACCTACTTTTTACAGAAAAAGAAGTGCCTGTACCTTTTTTCTGTTCCTTGAGCCCACTCAGTTGTGACCAAGAATGTTTCCTTTTGCATACATCCAACTAGTGAATGTTACAGTTTTACTTTCTTTAATCATAACTCCAATGAGGTCAGAATATCTTCATCTTTCGGATCTTCATCCAGACACATCCAGCGTGTTTTTAACCCTCTCAACGATACTGAAGCCTCTCTGTGCATGAGATGTTTCAGTAGGAAAAATGCAGATACAGTATATCAAACACTGGTTCATGTTGAAGACCAGCATTTGATTTTTTTTTATGATTTTAGGATCAATATATATAGCCATATGTGATGCAAGTGTATTGACTTTGATGAGACGTGTGCTGCTGTGGAACCCATATCTGATTAATATATAGAAACATGTGATGGTGCGTGTTGAGACGGTTTAAAAGCATGTTGGCTGTGTGTGGAAGGGATGCAGTCTGACCTCCGGAGGGCTCCATGTGTCCTCCCATCTTTCCTCTTCACAGTATGTTGCCGTTGCACATTATGTACACTGCCGTTTTGCATGGATGACTGTGGCCCTACGTACAGTATGTGCTGCTTCCAGCTCTGGATGGATGTTCCAAACTTGCTCTCTCTTGTAAAATGTGTTACCTGATGGGGGGGGGGGCGGCGAGACTTTGTTATTCACAGCTGGTGAACATAAAAGGGCTTCACATTTCATTTCCATCTGCTTAAAGTCACACGAAGGCAAACAAACAGATGTGTCTGTAGCTCTGTTGACCGGATGGGACGGAATCTTCTCCATTTGAGCCGGACGATGTATCGGCTGCATCAGCGATATGGACTTCTAGGAAACGCCACACTGCCTCACTGTTACCGCAACAGAACGAACAATGTGTCAATGTGATGCACGTGTGTGTTCAAATGACACTGAAACAGCTCAGTTTGATTTATTTACATATCTCTTGAATGGATCTCTGTAAAGCCCATATTGAGATTAAGATGAGGAGTGATGACATCAAACTGCAATCTACCTGTCGTCTCTGCTACGTTGTTTGGACAGTAACTGTGTGTTAGTGAACTCTTTGTACTACCGGACATTTGTTCCATTTGTATTTCATTTTGTTTCATTAAAGGTTTTAAGATGTCCTCTATGCAAAGAAGTGCAGTGCTTATCATTTTGTAACGTGAACATTTGCTGTAGGTGGAGAACTACCACAGCTCGTTGGAGCTATGAAGAACACGGTGCAACCAGTGTTCCTGCCACAGTAGGGGCCTTTCCCATTTCCCAATTTGTGCACCCCCGATTCCTCTCCTTGATTCCCCTCCTTGAGTCTTAGTCAGAACTAACATCATTTTTTCACCAGTGGCCCTAATCCTCTTCTGTACCAAACATACAGCCAACCTTCAGCGTAAAGAACAACAATTAGGGGGCATTAGGGGGTGCTACTGAGCCCGCTTACAGGTATGGGCCAAACCACTGTACAGTTGCTCCCGGGGGTTGATTGCACAATTTTGAGCGTTTTGGTGCATCCAAAAGTTCTCAAACACCTGTTTGTAAAAGGAAAACTTTTGAACATTTCTAAAAAGATGACCTATAATCCCAAATTTGGTATATTAACTTCTCCTTTTTTTTTTCCGGATCATGGTGTGCATTAGGGGGCACTATAGAACTAGAATCTATCACTATAGAACTTTGCAATTTTCACCGTGTGAGCAAATTTTTGTGAGTTTTCATGCATTCTTACCCCCTCAAAAATTCAACAAAGGATTTGTAAAAATAATAATCCTTACAAAAACAATAGGTTCCTTAGCACTTTCAATGCAAGACCCCATTGGGGCGTTGGGGGCTTGCACTTTCGTGCTTGATAAAGCACTAATAAAGAAATATTGATCTAATAATGAAGTGTTAACCACAGGGAACGCGTCTTTAAGTAGCCTCGTTGGGATGGGGTCTAATAGACCTTTAACATTAATTGTTGGAGGTCTATAGGATAAAAGCAGTCTAAGTATATGTCAGGTCTTGTGGTTCTTTCTAGCAGTAACACACAGGACTTAGCAGAGACATTCACTGCTGGTCTGGGTCTGCACACGGGATTGGTTGACTATTTACCATGTAATCAGACTCATCCTGTAAATGCATTACTAGAGTACTTTGTTTTCCTGTCATTGTCTTGAAGAAGAATTCTGGTTTATTCAGACTTAGTTCTTATTCTCATTGTTTCGACAATCAGCCCCAGCAGTAATAACGCCGTTATATTCACAAAGTGTGACAGACATGAGCATTCAGGTTCAGATCAGACAGGTCTGAAACCAATCCAAGAAATGTATGTGGGAAAGAAAAGACAGGAAAGCAGTCTAATTGAATTAATTGATTTATGGAACTGATCCCAATTTGCATGATGCTTCATGCTGTGCTGTGCCAGTAAGAGATGTGTATCCAGTTGTTCAGCAGAGGGCAGCAGAGTCTCAGTTTTCACTGAAACACAAACTCAAATTTGAGCAATGCTCTACCATATAGTCTCTTTTCTTGTGTGTTATACCACATTATGACGTGAGTGTTCTTCTATTGTATTTGTCACCATGTGGGATTCACTGTATACCTGAATGTGTAACATTAGAGATATAGAGTGGCAGGCAGGCAGAATGATGAATGTTGTTTGACACACATTGTCTACCATCCGTACATCCATCCATCTTCCGTCCTGACAGCTCCTCAGCATGGTCACCATAATGCAGCGTGATCAGGCATTGTGGGTAGCAGCCTTCATCCTTTTTCCTCTCCATGATATCATTTTTTACTACTTCCCTTCATCCTCTGGGTTTAAAGTTTCCAAACCACATATTCTAAACCCAGTGTTTGTGAAGAGTTCTGAAGGAAGACTCTCGAGTTTCCTCTGTTAGATACACAAGCAGCCATGCTCCGTCTTAGAGGTTTAGAGTGGGCGGAGGAATCTCATGGAACCGCAGGAGGAGATCTGACTTCATCATCCATGACACAACTCCTGCTTCTCTGTATGCTTCGTTTAATATTAATGGTACTTTTACTTCGCAGGGTTTTGAATTAAGACTGCATTTTGTACTTCATCAGTTAGAGAGCACTCATTTAAGGCTGGCCATTAAACTATGAGAAATGAAGTCTGGCTGTATCTGCCTATTACATGCATAATGTTGACATTGTAGTTGTCAAAAGCAAAGAAACGTATTGGTACAGTGTATAACAATATTTCTGGAGCATTGTTAGCGTGTTGGCTAGTTCCTCAGCACTGCTATCCGCTCTGAACGTGGATGAGACCAGAGAGATGGTGATTGACTTCAGGAGGAAGGTACCAGCTCCGCAACCGCTTTGCATTCTGGGTGGAGATGTTGGAGATGTTCTACCAGTCTGTTACCAACTGAATGTTGGAGTTGTCCTACCAGTCTGTCACCAGCTGATTGTTGGAGATGTTCCACCAGTCTGTTAACAGCTGAATGTTAGAGATGTCCAACCAGTCTGTTAGCTGATTTTTGGAGATGTTCTACCAGTCTGTCACCAGCTGATTGTTAGAGATGTTTCACCAGTCTGTTACCAGCTGAATGTTAGAGATGTCCAACCAGTCTGTTATTAGCTGATTTTTGGAGATGTCCTACCAGTCTGTTACCAGCTTATTTTTGGAGATGTTCTACCAGACTGTTACCAGCTGAATGTTGGAGATCTTCTACCAGTCTGTTACCAGCTGAACGTTGGAAATGGCCTACCAGTCTGTTACAAGCTGATTGTTGGATATGTTCTACCAGTCTGTTACCAGCTGATTGTTGGAGATGTTCTACCAGTCTGTTACCAGCTTAATGTTAGAGATGTCCAACCAGTCTGTTACTAGCTGATTTTTGGAGATGTCCTACCAGTCTGTTACCAGCTGATTTTTGGAGATGTCCTACCAGTCTGTTACCAGCTGATTTTTGGAGATGTTCTACCAGACTGTTACCAGCTGAATGTTGGAGATCTTCTACCAGTCTGTTACCAGCTGAACGTTGGAAATGGCCTACCAGTCTGTTACAAGCTGATTGTTGGATACGTCCTACCAGTCTGTTACCAGCTGATTGTTGGAGATGTTCTACCAGTCTGTTACCAGCTGAATGTTGGAGATGTCCTACCAGTCTGTTACCAGCTGAATGTTGGAGATGCCCTACCAGTCTGTTACCAGCTGAATGTTGGAGATGTTCCACCAGTCTGTCACCAGCTGATTGTTAGAGATGTTCCACCAGTCTGTTACCAGCTGAATGTTAGAGATGTCCAACCAGTCTGTTATTAGCTGATTTTTGGAGATGTCCTACCAGTCTGTTACCAGCTTATTTTTGGAGATGTTCTACCAGACTGTTACCAGCTGAATGTTGGAGATCTTCTACCAGTCTGTTACCAGCTGAACGTTGGAAATGGCCTACCAGTCTGTTACAAGCTGATTGTTGGATATGTTCTACCAGTCTGTTACCAGCTGATTGTTGGAGATGTTCTACCAGTCTGTTACCAGCTTAATGTTAGAGATGTCCAACCAGTCTGTTACAAGCTGATTTTTGGAGATGTCCTATCAGTCTGTTACCAGCTGATTTTTGGAGATGTTCTACCAGACTGTTACCAGCTGAATGTTGGAGATCTTCTACCAGTCTGTTACCAGCTGAACGTTGGAAATGGCCTACCAGTCTGTTACAAGCTGATTGTTGGATACGTCCTACCAGTCTGTTACCAGCTGATTGTTGGAGATGTTCTACCAGTCTGTTACCAGCTGAATGTTGGAGATGTCCTACCAGTCTGTTACCAGCTGAAGGTTGGAGATGCCCTACCAGTCTGTTACCAGCTGAATGTTGGAGATGTCCTACCAGTCTGTTACCAGCTGAATGTTGGAGATGTCCTACCAGTCTGTTACCAGCTGAATGTTGGAGATGTCCTACCAGTCTGTTACCAGCTGAATGTTGGAGATGTCCTACCAGTCTGTTACCAGCTGAATGTTGGAGATGTTCCACCAGTCTGTTACCAGCTGAATGTTGGAGATGTCCTACCAGTCTGTTACCAGCTGAATGTTGGAGATGTTCCACCAGTCTGTTACGAGCTGAATGTTGGAGATCTCTTACAAGTCTGTTACCAGCTGAATGTTAGAGATGTTTTACTAGTCTGTTACCAGCTGAATGTTGGAAATGTCCTACCAGTCTCCCCAACCAATAGAATGCCAGCTGTAGTGTTGACCAATGAAATGATCCCTGCCCCGTTGAGGGTACGTTTGCTTATATTATACATATTGTATATTAGAACGTCTGTTGCGGGCGGCTGCTTTGTAAATGAGTTCCATTGCTTTATTTTTAGTAAATGCCAACAATGTGAACAGAATGGTCAACGCACTTTCACCTGCAATCATCAGGAAACGGGAGAAAGCTTTGAAGTGGGACATATCAAGGGACGTCCACAAATACGAGGGTGAGTAACATAAGTTAAGCACCCAGCATATGACGCTAGCATGTAGCCTAGCTTGATGTCTGTTCAGATTTTGCATCACTGTTGTGTGTTGTTCATCAGAACTTAGTTAGATGTCATTGACTGTATGCTTTTCATGACAGCTAAATCATAAAACCACTCTAACCGGTCTGACCTTTTCAACCCACTTTAACGCAATGACGGCTGCCACTAATTCTTCTGTCTACACAGATAACCGGTCAGATAATCTTTTGGAGTGTTTTATTTTAAATTCTGGAATATGTATACCGACTCCCACACAATCCTGTTTGTTCTTGGATCTGTCTGTGTAAATCTTTAGATAATTATAATAACTGAATCTGAGGCCAATGCTTGTTTTAACTCCCACTTTCTCCATTCTCCATTCTCTTTTCTTTTCCATGTTATTAATATCTGCCTTTACTTTTTGGAAAAAGCCATGGTGGAATGTTACTAACTGGGTTAGCTGTAGTGAAGTCTAAGGCTTCCATTTCATATACCCTCACACTCTTTTCTCCCGTCCATCCAAACCCAAGCCCCTGAAACTTGGAATACTCCCAACATTCCTGTATTGTCTCTTTTGTAGGGGTTTCTTTCCCACTTCCTTTTAATCTGATCCAATATGCCAGTGCAAGTTTCTCTCTCCTCAACTCCAGTGGAGTCTCTCCTGCATCTATGAGTATTGCATTGAAGGGGGTTGACTTAATAGCTGCAATGGATACACTTAATCTATTGATGACCTCGTGGATGCCCTGTAGATGTCAATTAATGACTGTTTATCTGCACCCCAGTCGCATCCAGCTGCAGCTCTCAGCAGGTTTATGAATTTTTTTGCACTTTCCAAGTGCTTTATGTGTGTTTTCCATGTATACTTACTATCATACCATAGACCCAGATACTTAAATTCATTTACTTTACTTTTCAGCATGGCACTTGCACTTCTCTGTGAACATCATGTAACAGGATTTGCTTGTTGATTTCTTGAACCCCCACTCATATGACCACTTGTCTACTTTGCTTATTGCTTTCCTTATATTTTCTAATACATATGCCACATTCCTTTCTCTCATCCAAATGGCTCCATCGTCCGCATATAGTGCTGATTTCTGTAGAAAACGTCATTTATGTAGATGTTGAGCAGTACAGGGCTAATTGCACTCCCCTGGGGAATACCATTGTCCACATCTAAATCCATAGACACCTCTGATCCAACCTTAACTCTAATTTTCCTACCTGATAAAAAGTCCATAATCCAATTATACAACCATCCTCCGATACGCATGCTACTTAGTTTAATAAGTAGACCGTCCCTCCACTTGGAATCATATGCCTTTTCAATGTCAAAATACACTATTGTCATCAGCTCTTTCATTTCCAATGCTTTTTCCCCTTCATTACTTACTCTAACTAGTTGTGGAGCATCCTTTTCAAATCCACTTTGTGTGTACAGTAAGGTAGTAATCCTCTCTGTTCCAATATACTGTATGTGATATCTTGCAAACTAATATCCTCTCCACCCATTTGCATAAGTGAGTTGTCGAAACTATTGTAAGGACCTATGGTTACCAGGATTAGCTGGGTCCTGGGTCCTGGGTCCTGGTTTCTGGGTCTGGCTTAAATTATAATGTGCAATACTCTGCTGCTACTATTTATTCATTAGTACTGTTCATTACAATACCTTAATTATGTAAATACTGTATCAAAATTCCTTTAACTATGTAAATACCGTACATATCCACACTCCTTATATTTCTTTATTTATATTTCTTCTCTGATATTTCTGTACTTCTTGCAACTTTAACACAGAATTTCCCTTCAGGGATAGATAAAGTATTTCTGATTCTGATTCTTACAAGGTTTGTTAAATGCTAGTATTACTGCACTTTTCCAACTGTTCCATCCCCCCAGATTTTATTAAAGATTTTCTTTTTCTTTTCTTAATATTAACCTAAATAATGATTCTACTGGTAGCTGTCGGAACATGGGCTGTGAGGGACCAAGCAGTTATGCACAAGGAGCCACAAGAGAAATTCAAAAGTAAGGGTTTTTATTTCGCAAAAATAATTCCAACAAAATAAAGATAATGTTTTGGGCCCTTAAAAGAGGTCAAATAAACAGACATAACTAAGGCGCTGTACACAAGAGACTCACAAAATACAACTGACCTACTAACAAAGAAACAAAGGGGACTTGTATATTGGCTGATCAGACCAATTTAAACACACAGGGGGAGACAAACAATAACTACAAACTAACTACAATAACAAATGCCAAGCCTACCTAAAATGGATTCCAAATAAAAAATACTTTTACTTATCTTACCTCAACAAAACATTACTCTATATAAAATCTAAACCCCAGAATACCTAAAGAATACCTAAAGTATCCTTTTTCTTTCTGAGTACAATATCTTTCTGTTGCTTATGTATATCACTAAGCTGATTACCATTGTGAACTGCCACAAATCCCCATCCTTACGCTTCAATACCCTGTTCTTATTAAGGCAGACCAATAATCTTTCTTCCATCATTTCTTCAACTATGTTCGCATTATTGTCTGTAAGATTGCTACCCCATAGGCTGTTATGAACATTACAATCTCCACACCATATCTCGTATGGTATAAGCCTCTTTCCTTGGAATACCACTACTCACAAATCAAGGAATATTTCTGCTGCCTCCACAATAGCCTTTTCTTTTTTAACTGTGATATATTGATAGTGTGACAAATGGAAACAACAAAGTTTACTTTCTTCACTACCAATGCATCATTATCAACTTTGCATTTGTGATCCCGAGTAACCTGTGCATGGGCTAGAGTCTGAATTTGGGCTTGATTAACTGGTATTATGTTTCTTTGGAGCATTCCGATGGGGATTTTGTTATTTGATCCCGTTTCTCTCACTGTCTTTAAAGCTTCTGCACACAATACTTTATTCTGGCTTCTCTCTGCACTTCACCTCCTCCAAACGCAGCACTATGCTCTCCTCCACAGTCACAGTATTTAACCTTTGCATCCTTTTCACATTTACGGTACTCATGCTGACCTTGACATCTAGCACACGTTAGTGTTCCTTTGCTCTGCTGTACTGTGTGCCCCATTCTTTGACAGTTATAGCCCCTAATAGTTTTAGGAATGTACTCCCTCACACTGTAATTTATGTATCCCATTTACACTGATTTAGAGAGGTTTCTCTCAAACTACAGTCCCTGACAAAAGTCTTGTCGCTTGTGTACTAAATGACCTGAAGTGCCGCTGAAATAAGATTTATTTACAAGAAATGGCTCATTTTAATCCCAACAGCTTTTGTAATAATGTTTTAGTGCAAAAAGAAACTGTCAAAAAGTGTTCTAATATTCACAGCTTGGTAAAGCCCGTTGAGTCAATTTTTGCAAAGACATTGCAAGTTGCAATGCATTGCAAGACAAGTGTTGTCGCCTTGTCATATGAGCTTCACCTGTGACTAATAATGGATCAATTAGGTCTCAGGTGTGTATAAAAACAACCCCAGTACACTAGACCTTCACATCAACTGCAACTAGACCTCTGCAAACATGCCTAAGATTCACCCTGAGACTAAAGTTTCTAAATCTTAGCTACCTCTTATATTCGCAACCATAAAAGAGGCCAAATTCTGCAGCAGGATGGTGCTCCATCGCATACTTCCATCTCCACTTCAAAGTTCCTCAAGGCGAAGAAGATCAAGACGCTCCAGGATTGGCCGGCCCAGTCACCAGACATGGACATCATGGAGCATATGTGGGGTAGGATGAAAGAGGAAGCATGGAAGACCAAACCAAAGAATATTGATGAACTCTGGGAGGCAGCAGGACTGCTTTCCTAGCTATTCCTGATGACTTCATCAACACATTGTATGAATCCTTGCCAAACCGCATGGGTCCAGTCCTTCAAGCTCATGGAAGTCATACAAGATATTACATTTGAATGTCACAGCACCACTATTTAATTTGCTGACATATTTTAGTATTTGTAGTTAATTTGTTCAATTTCTGTATAGGCGACAAGACTTTTGTCTTGCCAAAATTTGACCTTTCTGTCTTGTTTAAATAATAAATCTTTTTTTAGTGAAACTAATTTATTTCAGTGCATTGAACATCATTTGGGAGGGTTTTAGCTTTTCATACGAGCTATTTCTTACACCAATTGATTAATTAAAAGTCAGGTTAATAGCAGGTGTTTCTACAAAATAGATAAGCGACAAGACTTTTGTCAGGGACTGTACACTACCGCCGATAGTGTTTCCTTTAGAAATCCATGTCATTTACTTTTCAGCCATGTTGCTTCAATCACTCTCCCTGAATGTCATTTTTGACATCTTCCATTGACATAGTCATTGGGACACCTGAGATAACTCCTCTCACTTTTGCCATTGTTTCTGGGGTGTGTGCCTTCATCCTTTCCCCTTGAAGTGAGGACATTTTGAGAATGTTTTCTTGTTGTTTAGCGGTGGCACGTATCGGTATTCTTTTATTTGGATATGTAGATCACTTATTGTTATCGCTTGCAGGGCCCTGGAGAAGACACTGTGTTCTAGCTTTGTTTGTGTTTGGGCCAGCAGCGGTTTTACTACTCAGTGGAAATAATGAATGGCATTCAGGAGATGCTGCTGGGCTCTCAGAGCTTCTACCTGCTGTGTTGTTCATCATAAAGAATTAGCTACTGACTGGCAGGACTGCTTCTGAACACTCCCTCTCACTTTGAACTGAAACTGAATTGAATTAAATTGAATATATGCCTGTTAGCCCAGCGCGGTGTTCTCAAGCTAAGATGGAAAAGTTGTGAATATTAGCTCTGGCTCACCAGGGTCAGGTCAGGTCATTGACACACGTAGTTCTGGGTCAACGTGTCAGGGATCATCAGTTCAGATCAATCAGACACACATCATTTCACACTAATCACCGAGTCCACCTCACCTCACACCATAGAATCAATGTTTGAAAGGGGCCATTGTAAGGTCTCTACAGTGAAAGGAACAGTAGTACGTAACACTCAGTAACACTTTATAACCCATGGTTAGCGTGAGGCCCTGGCTGGAAAACTCCTGCAGTGGGGAAGAAACTCATGGACTCCCACAATCCCCAGAGCAGCCCCTTTCATGTGGGATTTTAACAGTGTAAGCCACATTCTGGTGGCTTGAGCTCACTTCCAGACATCTTGTGGTTCTGCTTCCCCCTGCTGATGTGGTGAATACACACATTCTCATAATGTCCTTCATTAGTCTTTGCAAATACAGAGACTTTGAAAGAGATGCATACAGTCAGCGGCGGGGGGGGGGGGATGGAACAAACTAGATGGGATGGGAGGGCGGACTCCCACACCTCAAAAATCTGCTTAGCGAAACCGTTTGCTCCTGGTGCCATGGCAACATCATCAGCAATGTCGAGAAAGCTTCCGATGTTCCCTTGTGAGCGACTTTTTTCCATAAACACGCTGTACGGACCCGCGTTTCCCAAACATCTGGATTCCGGCTGGCAGATGCAAACGAGTTGTATTTATTTAGGTGTTGCTCAAATGTCCGTGACTTTGAAACATTTTAAGATCGGATCTTTTTTCCCTCTTGGCTGAGAGATTTCTTCTGGTCTTGTGTGGTACAGCATGGCTCTAACTTTACTCAAATGTCCTGGGCCACCCAGGAAATGCATGCACTCATGATGCTGTAAGCTACTAAGATTAAAAACTTCCAAAACTTCACATGTCAGAGCCTGTGTCATATTCTGTAAGCATGCAGCTGGCCCGCTGAACCAGATGGTGGTGTTGGGACCGGGTCACGATAGGGTTGACCTGCACGGGAAGCAGAGGAATGGGAAACTGAACCAGGTGACTCCCCAGAGAACACACCTATGAAACGGCACCCCAGGCTACAGGACTGCACAGGAACCACAGGTGGTACTGGGTCATTCTTTCTCCAGGCCGTTGTTGTGGGCCACATCATGGGGGGGGAGAGCTTCAGCGATATGAGTTGGTTAGAGTTAGATACAGGTGCTCTATCTCTTGGGAGTCAGGATGAAAGCTCTGTAGAAGCATTTTTTTCATTTTTTATAAGGAAAGTTCTTCAGAGTCGTTGGTACTGATAGCTTGCAACATAAATGCAACAATACAATCAAATATTGAATCTACAATTGGCCTCTTGTTATCATGAGCACAGTATGAGTGGCATAGACATTCTGTTTTTTGAAATCCGGAAAGTGAGAAACTGGAGGGTTGGATGTTTCTGAGTTCTTTAAAATGCGGGATTGGTCTTGGATGAAGCAAGCACATGTTCCATAGTTAACTACCGACAGAAGTTATTAACATGATCTGTTTTCAACGTATCACCGATGGTTACCATGAAGTGTTTCCCAGACCTTATCGTCATACATTTCATAAACATATAAAGACGAATCAGACGTCCATCTCACGCCTTCAACTTGGGAAAAATGCTGCTGCTCGCTTTTCAAACAAATACATCTAGACGTGCAGATATCACTCCCGTTCTCTACACCCTGCATTGGCTCCCGTCGCGTTCTAGAATTGATTTTAACATTTTATTGTTTGTCTTTAAGCCTTTAAATGGTCTCTTTGCGGGAGCACAACCGGTCACTGCGGTCTTCAAATCCGTTGGTTTTAGAAGTCCCAAGGTCCAGGTATAAACAGTGGGGGGGTAAGGCTTTTGCTGTTGCTGCTTTGAGACTCTGGAACAAGTTACCCCCCCCTCCCTTCTTTTTTAGGTCCAAACTCAAAACATATCTGTTCAGTCAGGCTTTTAATACGTAGCAGTGGTGGGATAATTTCATTCTTTTGTTTCTTTGTGACCTTTTCTGATTTTACTGTTTTCTAAGTTCACTCTTTCTATTGTATGATGGGATTTTACTCCTTCTGTTAAGCACTTTGGATACATGCTGGTTGCTGTAAAGTGCTATATAAATACATTTTGATTGATTGATGGATATAAAGTGTGTAGCCGCTGTGTCTGCTGGTCCCTCCTGACTGACAGCAGGAGCTCATGGAAATCATTTGACAAGGATCAGGATCTACAATTCAAAGTTCCCTTTGATAAAACAACCCATCAACACTCAAATGTGCTCAAATGGCATTATGGCCATTGATGTGCTTACACTGGGCATGAGTGAATGTGAGACGTGGGGGCCAGCCAAGACAAGTTTAAGGTATGGTTTGCAACACTAAATGAATAGGGCATTTGTGAAGGCACTTCTCTGTGAAATTCAGACTTTTTTTCTCAGAATTCTGAGATTAAAGTCAGAATTCTGGCTTTTTTATCAGATTTCTGACTTTTTTTTCCCCAGAACTCTGACTTTATTCTGACTTTAATCTCAGAATTCTGACTTTTTTCTCAGAATTCTGAGAAAAGTCGGAGCTCACATGGGTTTTTCACCAGTGGCCCTAATCCTCTTCCGTACCTTTGCACTATGCTCCACATTTAAATCATTTTTATTGAACTCTTCATTGCACTCATGCCTCTATATTGTTTCTGTTTAGAGTATGTATATATTGTGTGTATATATTAGTGTGTGTATATTTTTGTTTTGGTTGTTTTTGTATGTGTAAGCACAGTGTGAGCAACGATGCTCCAAAGAAAAATTCCTCGTATGTGTCCTCATACCTGGGAAATAAAGCTGATTCTGATTCTGAAAAGCAACATAGGATCTGTAGTACAGAGCTCTTCAGCCCCTCGCTGCAGAGGAAGGGATCCTAGAGTCTGGATAGTGATCAACTGTAGATTCAAAATGAAACAGAATGGAAGCTTTTCACTAGGGATGCATTGATACTGTGCTCAAGTACTCATATTCATACTCATAAAAAGTCCCCCCATACCACTGCATCCGATCACTGCTTGTGACCGTAGTTAATACTACATTTGGTTTCTGCAGCAGGGCCCTCAGATTTTTGTTTAATCATTTAGAAAAATGGGTTTTATTTCAAAAGTTGAAATACGTCTGACATGACATACATAAATTTCAGTCCAACATATTAATATCGAAGATAAATCAGCTTATTCATTCAATATTGATGAAAGGCTTACTGGCCTGTAGGTGAGGTAGCCATCCACAGATACAGTTCAGCTGTTTCATGTATGTTAAACAACATGTAAAAAACAAAAACAAACATAACGTAAAATATGACAATACGTCAATTATTATTTTAATAGCTTTACATTGTACATTTATGTACCATTAAAAAGGTCTGTGTGAGTTATTTTAGGCCCAGTTTAAAATGCAACTCAATTTTATTTAATGCATAGTAGGGGGTCCCTGCTCCGTCTCTCTTTCAGCTAATGGGTCCTTGGCCTAAAAAACGTTGAATGCGGCCTGCAGCTCTTCTAACAGCGAGTCAAGGGTGGAGCTGCACATTTTTAATGCACATTTGCATACTGGCTTCAATGTGTTCTGGCTGTGGGGCTGTATCATCGTCTTATAAACATGCAGATGGGAATGTGTTGACGCACTTTACACATCCAGCAGACATTAGCAACGCTGAGGACGTTTGTCTGTCTAACAAAAAACACATTGGTGCGACTGTCATAAACTTGGTGAAAGGGTGTAGCATGAGCCAAGAACCCAGGATATTTTGAAGCTCATATACACACATTATGGCATGGCATTGGTGGAGGCCTGTGCTCTCTGAGAGATCTCTGTTTTGGTCCTGATAGTAGGGTGGCTTTTTTTTTGCAGGAAATCTTTCACAAGTGAACCGGAGCACCAAAACAGGCCCAGAGAGAATAGCTGCTGGTCAGGGTAATCAAGGGCACACACACCTGAGAAGGAACAGTCATGGAAGCCAAGCTTCAGAATGCTTCCGGTGCAGTCCTAGCTTTCGTTGTGACCAAACTGTTTTTTCTTGTTTTGTCTTATTTCATCTCAGAATCCATCAGAATTATGTATGATCCATCCTTCACACCTCCTACGTACATTAGCCTACAATGTTTTGTCAGGATCATAGAGACTTATTTCTATGGGTGTGATATTTGAGTTTAATTGTTTTTTTTTCAAATGACAAATGCATGGTGTCTGGATCGATATCAAAGGAACAAAAGGGTGTTAAAACAACTCTTCTATTGCTGGGGAAGTGGCTATCATTTTGAAAGGGAAAATTGAATGATGGAAAACATGTCTGACAGACCTATATAACATACTATATGACAGAGAGAACCATCAAGAGACAGCAGCGGAGAGGGCGGGAGGGACGGAGGGGGGTTATTACAGACTTATTTTTAAAACCAAAATGAAATTGTTGAAACAAGGTACCGTTGGTGTTACTTGTCAGCGATGCATGGGCAAAGCTTCTTACTTTATGTGTCCTTTAAGTAATAAATGGATAGCAAACTTATATTTGTCTGGTTACTGATCAGCTGAAAATTACTGAAGGATTATCCGATTTGTGACTCAAAACTGTGACATGATCCAAACCATGAGCGATCCGGTTCACCCCTAAATCCGAGGGATCACTTTTATATTAATCTAGACATTGTTTTTTTAGAAAAATCCTACATACTGTAACTTTCACATTATACAGTCAGTTAATCTAATAATATAAAACCTTAATTAGTGCAGCTTGGATGTAATTTATGTGAACCCATACTGGGGTACAGTGGAGCGAGGGCTCCCCTGCTGGGAAGAGGTTTCCTGTGAATGTACAGACTCATGAAACGAGAGAACTGACCGTCAATACTGTACTAATTCAACCCAGGTCCACTGTGGGATTTAAAGACATTCTGAACCACTCTGTTCCACAAAGCCATAAAGTACATTGTGTGCATGCTGGGGGTAATGTTCCTATAAAGCCTCTATTGTTTCGGCGGTCAGATTCTTCCCGTTCAGATTGCCTTGCGGTGGGATTCCAACAGGCCTGGGTCTGTCTGTCTCTGGATGGTCTGGATTTACAGCGGGCTTTATTTTCTTTGCTGGAAGCAGGGTCCTCCTGAAGCATCGAGGCAATGTTTTCCTTGTCAACGGCTACTGTTTTCTTTGGAGGCCTTATGATCTCCCTGATAGCGCCACCGCAGCATGAGGTGAAGCCTTTTCCTCACAGAGTGACATTTGTGAAGCAAAACAAAAAAAAAATGGCATCTGTGAAGAGAAGCTGTATGGTTCTCATTATCACACGTTCGGTCCTGAACCTTCAATTTATGAGCCCAGCTCCGCTCTGAACTGACTGCTACACAGATGTTGCGGTGGTGTGAAATGACTGCCTGTTGCATGTGATGCAGGGGTGTAAATCACCTTTAGTGGCATCTCATTTAGACTTCTAACTGTGGGCCTCTGGAGGCTCGCCTGTGTCTTTAATATCCTGCAGATGCGCGTAACCTGCTTTCAAAATATAGATACATGTCTTCATTGAGCAAAGTCTTCCACCCATGTCCCAACTTTCTTCTTTGTCATCAGCAAAGTTGGAAGCAGCAGTTCCAAAATTTCTGATAATTTCTGATGCCGAAAGTGGCAATCTCCATAGAAATGATTACATTTAACAATTTAAAAACAATTTATATATTATTATGTAAAAACAAAAGCCAAGAGATGCTGATGGAAATGTGTTGCTGTAGGGTTTGGTTTTGTATTATACTAAAACCAAAGCCTTGGGGATGGTACTATTGTGTGTATGAACGGAACTGTGGTGTCAGCTACCTAACAAAGAGCGGAAAATAAAGAGTGTGTTCAGATGGCTGGGGAAGAAAGGCAATGAAAGTGCACACTAATTCCAAACTGTGATTGACAAAGTGTGTGGACAAGTGTTGATGTCTGGCTCCTCAAACCCAGGGCTGTCAAGCCGGGGAGCCGGGTCAATGTCCTGAAGAAGTTAAGGGGAAAACAGAAGACTTTCACCAGGAAACAGGTATTCATGTCCTGGAGAAGTTAAGGAGAAAACACAAGACTTTCACCAGGACACAGGTGTTCATGTCCTGGAGAAGTTAAGGAGAAAACACAAGACTTTCACCAGGAAACAGGTGTTCATGTCCTGGAGAAGTTAAGGAGAAAACACAAGACTTTCACCAGGAAACAAGTGTTCATGTCCTGGAGAAGTTAAGGAGAAAACACAAGACTTTCACCAGGAAACAAGTGTTCATGTCCTGGAGAAGTTAAGGAGAAAACACAAGACTTTCACCAGGAAACAAGTGTTCATGTCCTGGAGAAGTTAAGGAGAAAACACAAGACTTTCACCAGGAAACAGGTGTTCATGTCCTGGAGAAGTTAAGGAGAAAACACAAGACTTTCACCAGGAAACAAGTGTTCATGTCCTGGAGAAGTTAAGGAGAAAACACAAGACTTTCACCAGGAAACAGGTGTTCATGTCCTGGAGAAGTTAAGGAGAAAACACAAGACTTTCACCAGGAAACAGGTGTTCATGTCCTGGAGAAGTTAAGGAGAAAACACAAGACTTTCACCAGGAAACAGGTGTTCATGTCCTGGAGAAGTTAAGGAGAAAACACAAGACTTTCACTAGGAAACAAGTGTTCATGTCCCAAACAAGTAAGGAAAAAACACCAGACTTAAAAGTTGACATATTCCAGTCTGTGATTATCCATCAACATCCATTCCTTTAATTTTAGTCTGAATAATTCCCAATTTCTGCTTTTCTAACTCAAACATTAGGTATAATTTCCTATAAATGAGTCTTGCTGACCACAAATTCCAAAAATAACTGTATAACTAAAGTTAAGTGTTTAACGTCAAAAAAGTGACAAACATTAAAAAAAGGGACAAATTGAAAGAGAAAAAGCTAAAAACCTTGATTAAAAAAATCAATAAAAGTGTTGATTTTCAATTTTGACGGGAAGGCAACACAAGGGTTAATACAGTTAAATATTATTTAATGCTTTTTTAAAGAAAATCTTTAAAGGAAAGCCTGACATAAATACAAATCTGGGATGAGAAAAAAACAAAATGTCCTTCTTTGCTCTCCCAAAATAAATCCAGACTCTACTCCCTTCAGCAATAAATAAATAAATGAATGAATAATTTTTGCATGCGGGCTCTCCAGACAGATGCTCGGAGACGAATTAACGGGCCGGGTCATGGTGGGACACGGTGAATGATAGATGATGAGGGCTATTAATCTGAAAAGCTGGTTCCCCTCTATGAAGATGCCTGCATGAGCTTTGGCCTTCCAACTAACCATTCATTAGACAAGAAGCCCCCACTACTGCGCTAACTTTTACCCTTCAGTCTCTGCTAGTGTAATATGAAGGACAGTGTTTGTGCATCTCCAGCCCTCCCCCGAGACTTTGATCGTTCACTTTCAAAGACTGGTGCACTTCGAGCACCTGGATCTCCCCGATGCTTTCCAAAGTGCAACTATGTGCCAGAAATGATAATAATAGTTATTATTTCCTTCTACTGCTGTTTGAAAGGTGGGTGTTAACATGGACTGGTGGCATCTCAACATGAAGTTGCAAATCAGAAATGGGGAAGAGGGTTCACCAGAGGTTGGGAAAAGGAGAGGTGAACCTATGTGTAAAAATCTTTATTTACGTTGCATTTCAGCTTTCCTTTCCAAATGAATGCCAGCACCTAACCTGGCCGCTGATGTGTCGGCTTTCAAACCTGTGACCTGACGAGACAGAGGACTCTGCTACCATTATAGCTCCTGCTATTTACAAAAAACAACTGTCTCTACCTGTTTTCCTGTATGTTTGAGTCCTGTCATTTGGGGCTCAATGGCTATGGCAGCTCGGGTGGTTAGAGCGTCAGCAGCACCACGCTGGCTCCCTGTCTTTTTCTGTATTTAAATTGAACAACATTGGCTGAACTTGACTGAGGAATCTCAAGTTGTGTTACTGGCACAGACTCAGGGAGTGGACCAAGTTAAAAGTTATTTTTCTCACGTTGCAGTACTGTAACTTGGTGAGAGCGGCCCCTCTGGATGCTTTTTATTGCCGCTGTGAAGTTGTTTCAGCTTTACACGTGTGACCTATCCAACCAGTGTCAACCGGTGTAACCCATAACATTTCAGTCACCATGCAAGTTTGTTCCAGTAATTAAAAGATCTTTGACACCATCGGTAAAATCAATTTATAGGCATGAGACCCTGTAAATCGGTCATTCAAGACGTCCCCTGGGGGCCGTAGATGTGGCCCCAACACCCGTGGGAGGAGAAACAGACAACAATTCAGAGGAAGCACAGACACATAACCGCAAGGCTGCATCGCTGAGCAGGGAATGGGGCAGTTTGATCCATTAAAACGGAGCTTGGTAATACTGTGTGCACCACTAAAGCCCCACCTGAGGGGTCCTAATGCCACGCCTGCGGGGCCCTGTATTGTACATGGGACCCAGTTAAATAGAGTGTTTTTGTATAGTGGGTTTTTAGAGATTTCAGCTGAGAAAAGCTCCATGGAGCTAAGGGGTGGATGACAATGGTGGTTTCATTCCCCCCAGCAGCTCCACATGGGAATTCAATCCTTTAATATTGAAATATAGCAGCTTTAACTACAACAACATAAAAAAAAACTTATCACAACCTGCCAATGTAAATGTATGTAATTAATGAAATCTTTATTTGAAGATAAATCTATCTTCTTCCCGTTGCCTTGCCCAAAGGATAAAAGGATTGAATTAGCGTTTTAATTAAAAGCGCTAGATGTTTATCCTTAATGCTGTTTCAGCTTTTCCTCCATACCAAGAATATAACTGGGTACACACTAAATACACCAGGTGTGGTGGATGGAAAACATGTAGCTCCTGGCAGAAAATGTCCAAAAGTGCCGCCATCGTCTTTGATGGACACAACTTCAGAGACATGAAAAACATTGTCCGCTGGATGAGTTATGGTTACAGTAGAACCACAGCGGTGACATGGCACATTGATCTCCATAAACACACAGTGAGTGGCGGTGGGGTGAACCAAGAGACCACAGAACCAAGAGGTCGGATGTGAGGCGGGAGCACAAAGCCCCTCTGTTCTCTGAGGTCTTCTGTCCTGTGGACCAACAACAGCTTCTCCAGGCCTCCGACTGCCTGCCGCAGGGATCTCAGGGGCCCCCCTTGGCTCAGCCGGACGGAGGTCTCTGTGTTAAACACTCAGAGAGAGACAGTTTTCTAGACGTGACATTTGCTACTGAAGCCTTTAAGCGTAAACTATTACACAACACTCAGTAAGCACCACTCAGAGACGCATTGCCTTCCTGACACAACGCTACTTTTGCAACCTAGAGGGCAAAATATATGAGGTGTGGGAGGTAGTCTTAATAATAAACTGTCCAAAGAGAGGCATGCAGTTCAGAGGGGAGGCCTGGGCAAGCCCAGTGGAGGTTGTCATAGTTACTTGTTTATAGTTTAAATAGAAATCAACTGACTGGGATCATTTTGATCGTCCTCTGAAACTGTTTTTGAAGTGGGAGCCGTAGTCATGATTGATAGGGTGTCCGTATTTCTGTGTGAGTTGTATAAGTAATGTCTCTCTTGTTGATTTTAAATTCTTCACTGTCTTTTATGTGCAGCAACTGTTGAGTTATTGTATTTATTTTAAAAAAAGGGGTCCATCTAGGGATGTGTAAATGTGCAAATTAGCTTAGGCTATAAATTCCATGGTGTGCGGCATAGGTCTATGCTACATACTTGTCCATATAACAACAAACACTGAGTAACAAAGACAACATCTTCTGTTGAGTACCACACGCCATTGTGTTTAATCTAGTAGCTGTTAGCTGACATCACTGTTTGACTATGCGGTTAGCCGTGACGGGGGGCTCCACGTGGGCGGGTTCAGGAGGAGCTGATGTAACTTCTGGCATCTAGCTTGAAGCCCTGTGTGGTGACCTGTGGCAGGCAAAGGGTCTGTCTGGGGAAGAGATCCCATACAGTAAAAGCAGACACAGGGCAAAACGATGACTGACGGTCCTCTTAATGTAGGGATACTTTCTCATTGCATCAGAAGTCCTTGGCTGTTTTTTTTTGCTTCCTCTACTTCTCAGTTCAAAGAGCCACTGTGTTATTGCTAGTTCAGTTAAACACTGCATCTGTTGTGTACTTTTCCAATGATGTCATGTATTGTCAGCCATTTAACAAACGTTTCCTTGCACACAAATTGAGTGCTCATCAGGCTGAATTAAGTCAACATATGGCAATTATTATAGATTAGTATCTCCCATTGGCTGGACTAATTGGGGAGGTCTGATGGCATTCTGTGTTGGCCATTAGTGTTGAATAGGGTTTAACAGATCTAAAGCCTAGCTTTGCTGTGATTTATGCTATCAAATTAGAAGCATCAGGCACTGGCAGCAGTTTCAGTTTAATTGCCGCCATTAATCTCCCCCCCACACTCACACACCACTGGGTCCAGTTCACCTATAGTGGCCCACAGTGCTTTACTTTGGCCATAATTGTTCCCACTGGATTCAGCAGGACTTGCTAATGATCAGGCAGGTTAGTGTTCAAACAGTGCTCCAGAGGGTGAAGTCATGTGTTTCTTTTTCTCCAGAGGTCAAGCCAAAAGGGGTGAGAGGGGGGGCATACAATCCAATTCTCCGGCCCTGTCTCCCCACATCTGCAATGGAGTTTTAGAGTATTGTGAAATTGAGATACATGTGCAGCTGGCTGCTAATGAATGGATTTTCTTTAAGTCTGCAGCCCAACAAGTAAATCAGCTCCCCAAGCTAAGTGTTGAAATATGAATCTCAGATTTGATTTTATAATTATGCAGGTCCATATTAAGATGACATGTACTGACCTCCAGCTTCATCAAACACATTGGATCGGGCTCAATGGGATATGGTCAATATCAAAATGGATGTGGAGGAACGCTGACTGAGAACTAAGTTGGTGGAATCCCAGGATAGATCATTAGAGTATCTGCTTGTTGTGCGTCTCTAACTCTTACCTGCATTGGGAAAGTAGGATATGAGATTCATTGATTTTACTTCACCTCCTTTCTGTCCTCGTGGTGAGCGGCTAGCCTTGTACTTTACACTCTGAAACTGTATGTTGGAGAGGGATGAACACCTCGAAGCTCACTCTTCCGTACAAGCTCTCCAATCTGGAGCACACAAAGCCCTCCAGCTGTCTCAGTTTGTTTTGTGTCTTCTGGCCTTGACAGGAAAATCAGTGACTAACCTCACAGAATCACATCCCCCGACATCATTCAAACTGTCAGAATCACCCTGGTCTCACAGAATACTGTGAAATGTTCGCAAACTGTTAACATTATGTGGTGGTGGCACGGAATTTGTGAAATATCTGTGTGTTCACCACGGAAAACAATGCCAAAGAAAAGTCAATGAGAAGATGAGGTAGCATTAGGAGCAACCATGGTAGCGCGTAGCATGAAAGCCCGAAAATCTGCATAAGGAGGTTAGTTGGAGGGGTGGATGTCAAACACAGGACTTTCACCCTTGAGACCAGGGATCATGTTCCATGTGTAACGTTTCCTTCTAGTTTTCTCAAACCCAACCGTCCCGTTCTTTCCGCGTGTCACGGAACCGTGAGCCCACCCACAACCTTTTCCTTAACTCAAGGGGCCATGTTCATTTCAGGGAATTCTGTGAGATCAGGTTAGTTGGAAAAGGCCTTATTCCAGTTAGCAGAGGAAGAACCAGTCTGCAAATGTGTGTAGTTATGCTGAGAGACAGCCTTCTGGGTGTGATTGAACACTGACAGTCTGCTGAACATAACAGGAAACAGAAGTAAAAGTCATTAAGTCCGTATTAAAACCAAAGCTTGTGGGCTCAGGAGGAGGTAGAGCGTGTCGTCCACCAATCGAAAGATTTGCGATCCGACCAGTCAGCATGTCCCAGTATACTGAACGCCCTGATTGCTTCCAAAGGCTGTGCTGTCAGTGTGTGGATGTGCGTGTGAGTGTGGCACGTGAAAATGCCATTGTAAGTCCATTGAATAGCAGGCTATAATCTTGTATTTTGAATGTACAAATGAATAAATTAGAACAGTTCTGTCTTCTCAGACGTTGAATTGTTTTACATGTCTCCCCCATCCCCTAACTCCTGCTGTGTAGACCATGTTTGACAGGTAGTAAACAGCTTGTAACGTGCATGGACCCTCCACTACAGCCCTACTAGAAGCCTGTTACAGACACATTCTGTGGAAAACATAGAAGCCTGTTAAGCTGTTTTCCTTTTAGATATCCGCAAAGCGTTTTTGGCTCTTTTCCTCATCTTTTTATGGTTTTTAATACAGTGTTTGGCCAGAAGGTCCAGCACAAATGACGGAGGCAGTGGAGTCACGGCACTCACTCTCGGTTTATAAATAGATGGCTGGATCCTTTTTTTTTTTTGCAGGATCCTTTGTGCTTCCTATCAGCTGGGCAGTGATGTCAGAGTGTTAGGGGATGCCCTGGGTCTGCCTCGGTCTAAGCCAGACAGCGGAACAAAGCCATGTGGGTGGGGGCTGGTGGGAGAGAAGGGAGGGGGCCTGCCTCACAGTGCCACTATTGTCTCTGTGCCACCGTACCCAGACCTGCTCTCAGCCACTCGGCCTCACCAGCATGAACAGGATCACTGAGTGGGGTGTCTCGGAGATTCAGCATCCTGTTGAACCTCTAACACACTGACTGTGGTGATGAAGGAGACTTCCTGCTCCCTTTCTTATTCTAGATCTTCAAAACCATCATCATGAGATTAAAGTTATAGTGTGTAGGGATTTGCACACATCTTTGGGATTAACTGAGATCCTAGATCATTTTAATACTGTGCTAAATTACAAAACACCCCTCCCCCCACTTGCCTACCCCCTTTTTTGTTTATCTAACATACTACTGTCCTTGTTTTCTTTGAGACATACCTGTCCTAGTCTTGTCTTTGTATCCATGCCTGATACTTCCTATGACCCAACAGTACTTGATCTGGCTCCACGAACCCCAGCGCCCCTCCGCCTCCAGCCGCCTGGCTGTGAGCCCGGCCTAGTGGGAAGTTGTTGGCATGCGTCCTGCCAGAGATCTGGTCGAGTTATTATCCCGGCAGAGAGACCAGAGCGCTGTAAATCATTTCCCCTGTCTCGCCTCCAGACGCCAGTTCCTGCTACCGTACACACAGTTTTCCATGCGCGTCTGGGCCGCGGAAGGGGCAAAAGTGTGGGACAGCTGTCAGGGGACTGGCGACTGTTATGTAAGGTAATTTTAAATTCACATTAAACAGATGTTTATGCACTTTGTACCTGCAGATAGAGAATTGCCGACGTGCTGCACTGCACAGACGTGTGGGCAACAACACAATGAGAAACGTCATTTCAGAGATGTAATTGTTCAGCCGTGCAGTCTTCCTTTGGGAATAATGAGTCACAGGCTCAGTTTCTGCTCTGGTATTCATGTGGAAATTGATATGTAAGTGTTTCAATGTAAGTTTCTGAATACCTGGCTGTTAGATATTTCTACATTTTATTTTAAGTAACAATGTATCAATTGTTGTATCTCATCATTTGATATTGTGCAACATGCTTTGCTTCAGATTGCTCTTTATTATGGAGATGTAGATTCTTTCTAATGGGATATTTGGAAAACACAAGAGTCTTATATGTAGTCCACTGAAGATGATGTTATCTTTGCTTTTGTCTGGCTTCAAACACTTTTCTATGTTCTCACCCTGTTCTCATGAATCACACGTTTGTGTAGCAACGCATTGATGTTGTAGTCCTACAAATTTAAGTTATGTTAAGTTAATTGGTATATTTAAAGTTAAAGTACACTAATTTTAATAGCAAAATGAACTTGATGTATTAAAAGAAGTCTTTCGTGACAGCACTTTGGTCCAGAAACACATATCTTGATGGCCATCAGATGGATTGCCATCAAGTCATGAACAGCAGATATTTATGATGAAAGATGCAGCACAAGTGAATTTGATGATCCACTGATTTTTCCTAGTACTAGAGTGAATGTACAGTATGTAGTTACTTTCCACTAACAGTAAATCATTTGACAGAAAACAGATATTAATTACCAGAGAGATGTGAGAGTGAGGGGGCTGTCTTCATAACTAAACCATGTTATAAGTCAATTACCAAAGACTACCAAAATAAAACATATAACCATTCTATTTACTTTTTTAGGGTTTGTTGAGGAAAGTTTATAAAACATCAGGGAAAGGCTTAAAAGCGTGATACAAAAAATACTAATATGAGGACATAACGTGAGTTCTGTTACACTTTGATTCATTTTAAAGAGACACTTGATTGTTGGTTCCGCGTGGGACATGCACCCTGGTCTCCTGAGTAAAAGTCTTGTGTTTGTGTGACCCGTCAACTGCACCAACCTCCCTCCTTATTCCGTATTTGACGCTAACTGCCTCGGTTGCTAGAGCAATAATTACCACGAGAGAGAGGGTTAGAGGAGCGGTCGGCGCCTAATAAGAAACCAAACTGTGATGTTTGCACAATCATCCCAAACAGTTGTTTTCTGGGTTAGGACAGGCTGGCTGTTGGGGGTTCTGTGCCTTGCTCAGCAGCACCTGGGCAGTGCCCAGCTACCAGTCTACACTCTGTACTTGGTCTGAATGGACACTTGAACTGACGACCTTCCCAAGCCAAGTCCCCACAGACTGAGCTACTGCCGCCCCGACTAGTCTATCATTGACTTGTGGTGTGTTCATTTTGTACATTTACCTATTTATGTACTATGCTGCCAAGCAGAACGGATTGTTACCAAACCACATCTTGTTGTGTTTAACATGAAATGACGATGAAGCATCCTATCTTAATGAGAGTGAAGAGTACCCCTGTGCAGCACGGTGTCACGATTCACTAGAACAGGAACCCAAAAGCAGACAAGGACAAGGTAGAATGAACAAGGTGAGTATTTATTTGGATTTTGTGTGAGGAAACAGCTGAGTCCAGATGGCGGAGCAGTGGGTGGAAACGAGTTAGTGAAGATCCGGTAATGCTGGTGAAGCAGACAGCCAGGCGGGTGTGTAGGGAATATCCCAGGTGATAGAAACTGCAGACAGAAGAACTGGAGGTGGATTAGCAACAGGCACAAAAAGCACAAGCAGCAGAGTCAACTTTCCAAACTGACCAGCTGATACACTGGCAGACACACTGGGAAGCAGGGAACGGATGTCAGTACACGGCTTAAATGGTGGAGCTGTGATGGCATCCATGTATCACACACACACAACTCCCAAAAGGGGAAGGATAGAGAGAATTTGAAATGTATCAGTATCAAAACATGGGCCATTACCCCCAAAAAAAAATCCAGTTTAATTGACCAGACTTCAGTTTCTCATGGACGCAGTGATGCTGTCATGCGTGATGGACATGTACTATAATATAACATGTTCATTTCTGTTTGTGTTTCACTCAGCCAGCTGTGAGGCTCTGCCACTCGTGTACGTATCAAAGCTTGATCAGAATAAAGGCTCGGGGAGTACAGACAGAAACGTGCTGGGATTTGTTGGAGAGTTCCACACTGGTGTAGGTAATGCAGCTTATGATGCTGGATGGCAGCAATAAGCTGACCCTCCTCATTGTGAATCATGGACCCATGGCTAATGGGATTCCATTTATCAGAGGATTATGATGACTGAGCTCCCATTTCTACACCAGCTCTGCCATTTGATATACATTATTTATCAATTTGACACACTATTTTTCAGCACCTGCTGATAATGTGCTTCCCAACCCCCCTAAAAAAAGGACACTACAGTATAAGGAACATAATATGATTAATGGTGAGGAAAGTAAAGACATTTGAGGCGTCAGAGTTGTTACTGCTCTTTGAAGATTGTCTCATCACTGATAATATTACTTTGTGGGATGCTTCAGAGGTTTGCCGTCCATTACACTTCCCAACGATGATGGGGGAATAGTCCAAAGGACAGGCAGTGGGACAGGCTGGGGGTCGCCCGGAGTCTGGACAATTTATTTCTGATTACCCTCCAGACTCCAGTGCGGCAAGCCTGAGGAATGATGAGGCTGTCAAACCCAGAAAGGAGCTCACATGCTTCACTTGAACGCAGCATTTTTTCTTCAGTAAATCAGTTCATATTACATATCTCATGACAGCTGCTGTTAGATATCATGACAATGTGTGAGTGTGTGTGAGTGGTACTCAATCAAACAATGTCCTTTAACTTACACTACATGAAGGTCAAAATGAGTATTATCATTTGTTTTAATCCCCCCCTAACAGTTATTTCATCCTTTCTTTGTTGTGGTGTTTATATATTGATGTAACATGTTAAGTTCTGTTCTCTTGGTGGGTATTTCCCCCTGTTCTTATCACTATAACGAAGGTGGAGGCTTGATTTCCCCAGCCCTTTGAGCCGGGCAGCCCTCTGATGATGAAGCCAGGCGTGAAGACCTTCCAAGGACTCCTCTCTCACATCTGTCTTCTCATGCTGCCATTGTCGAGCTGCTGCGTCCTCCTGCTTGCTCCATGTCCATCCCTTTGCTTCTTGAACGACTGCAGCGATGAGTGAAGGGAAGCGGGAGGCGGCGGTGGAGATGGAGGCACAGTGGCACACTGGGAGCCTCAATGAGAATTAGGTCATTACCAGGGGGCAAGTTCAATAGATGATTAGTGAGAAATGCAAGAGAGTGGGCCCGCCCCCCGTCTCCCTGATGCTACCACTGTAGATGTACACAAGACCCATGCTTCTAATGATCCCTGCAGAGTGGATTCATATTTTAAGCTGTCCAATAAGTCAGAACCCAAAGGCATTTACAAACCTTTTGTGCTCATTTATCAAAACTACAACTACTTTAGCCTATATCGACGATTCACTTAAGGGAATGCTTTGGTGCCACTCGGTGTCCCTCTTTGTGGCCAGATGTCCGTACCCTTCCTCTGGCTCTGTGTGGGTGTTCTAACCTCCGGTGGATTTCTGAGGACTATGGTTACCTGGTTCTCAGATCTCTCCAGGGTAAATCCAGACAGCCAGCTAGACCATCTGTCCAATCTGAGGTTTCTGTTGACGACTAAAACTACTTCTGAACGTACACATGTTCCACCAAAACAAGTTCTTTCCTGAGACTATTTAGCAGAGAAACCACGGCTGCGTCTGGAGCTTAGCACCACCCAAGATGATTGTGATTGGTTTAAAGAAATGCCAATAAACCAGAGCACGTTTGTCAGCCATCCAGGCTGTGTGGACTAGCCAGACCTTCCACTGCAGCGCTGTGGAGGAAGGTCTGGCAATGCGCGACTGTAACGACCATCTAAAGAAATGGTTTTCTATAGCAACAGTCTTGACTGTGTCACCTTTCTCAGTGGTCAGCAGGATGAGAGTGTGGACCATTTTGTTTCTCCCAACAGATCAACAGTGCATCTTGATGAGCGTTCAGGTTGAGCTCTCTTGATAAATGACTCTCCATCTGCTCATCACCATGGATTCTTTAATATAACAACACTTAGACATGCTAGCTGATCCTGCACGTCACCACATCTGCGATATGTTCTCTTGAGTCTGGTTTGAGGAGGCAGATCTTAGTAGCACGCTGAACAACACCACTTCCTGTCTGATCATCAGAAGCATTCTGTGCATGAGAAGTAGTTTTACTCATGTGGCTTTAGTTAGTTTAGTTAGTTATAGAAAAAAAGCACAGGTGCTACCAATATCATTACTGCTGTTCTATTCAAGTGTCCCAGTATGGCAGTGTGACAGGGAGCCAACATGAATAGACCTTTTACACAACACTGCCAATAAAAGTAATTGAATTGGAATAGTTTTACCAAAGCCCAACTCGTCCTTTTGATATGTGTTTGGGTGCAGATTAAAGAAACAAGGCATCACTAGTTAAGATGTGTCCAATCTTTATGCTTAACTAAGCTTTTATGAGCTTATAAACTGATGTGCTGGGCACCCCGGGGAAGATTTAGATGGCTGACAGACGCCATCAGTGCTACACTCCTTAATACCAAAATATACCAAACACTAGCTCCACATCCACACCCTGATAATGGTTTGGCTGCTGCTTCTCGTGATTTCCATTTGACAGTGTGGAAGACTTTGGTGTGTGGTGTTATGGTTACGTGTGTCTTTCAGTAGCATCAGCACTTCCTGTGTTTAAATGAAGGGTTGTTTACCTTTACATTTAATTTGATTTAGCCATGTTTTGGTATAAGAGTATGATCGCAGAGGAGCTTTAACCTTTGCTCCTCTGGGGAATGAAGACGCACTAATTAGAATCTTTGTCTCGTGTGCATTAAAAAAACCTCTCACAGATGCAGAACAGGCCGGTAATCGGGTTACTCTAATCCGTGCCTTCACCAGTGTATCAGAATGCTAAATGAAAGCTTAGTCGTCGACAAAGCTTTGAAATTCACAAATCTGAAGGATTAGATGACTTTCAAGAATCAGACATTTTGAGTGCAGGGATATCTGAAAATATGGATATTATCTTATGCCTACCAGACACAAGAAGACTTTAAGCAGACTTTGTAAAGACTAAAGACAATGGAAAGACAATCATCTCACATTGAAAGTTAAAGACTGGTGATCTTGAAGGGTCACACATAATAAGACTACAAGTTGATTTGTTTTGAAAACTTTAACTAAGCTGGCTAACTACTGCTAGCGCTGACCTAAGAGAAAGTCAGCAGATGTCTCCAGTACCTGGAGGTCTGTGTTCATCTGCCGGTAGAATTCCCGTTGGATGACTCGCTTCAGAAGGGTTGAAAATCAGCAACTTTCACTGGTTAGCTTTTAGCTTAGCACAGCGACATAGCAACTAAAAAACTCCCCGATGTAAGTTGAGTACAGATTTGAGTTGCACATGCTCAGATTTAAACAATTTACGACATAACTGTCACACTGAAATTTATGAAATCCATGAAATTACAAACTTTTTTCATTACAAACAATACAAATAACAATTAAAAATAAAAACACGATGGGAATAATGTCAGAAACATTGTAGCTATCTGGGATTGTTACCATTCAACTGTCCTCCTTTGTTGTGTTTGATGCTAACTTGTAGCCAGCAGTAAACCAACTTGGTTAAGTAGGTCAATTTTTACTGTATTGACATCACAGAAGTCTCTCGTTAGCATTTTGTATGCTACTTGTTGCAAAGTGACGCAGGCGCAACTCAAATCTGCACTCGCCTCACATCGGGGAGTGACAAACACTGCTGGTTCTAGCCGTTTGCTGCTTCCTGTTTGGTGCTGGAGGGAGCGCACCCATCTGTTCACATGATCACTTACACCCTTAAAAAGTGATTTTTATTATCAGGGTTCTGTGTCGTCGTTTAGTCTGAGGGTTAGGGTCTGTGTTGCAGTTGGTATGATGCGCTGTGGAAACAACAAATATAATAGAATTATGTCTAGAAATAATAGTTGTAGCAGTGCCGGATGTCGAGCAGGACCACGGCAGCAGCTGCCAGCGCAGGGCGGGATTGGGGGGTATCGATCAGGATCTGCATCTTTAGGCTCTGATTAAACTATATTCACCACAAACACACACGTCACAGAGAGTTATTATGGAGAACTTAAAGCAGCAGTCTAGCATTTTGGAAAACACGTATTCCCCCAAGAGTTAGGTGAGAAGATAGAGTATCAGACCACTCTCCGGTCTGTGAGTTAATACGAAGATAGAACAAGCAAGTGGTAGCTTAGTGTAGAATCTCTCTCTAGGATTGGTTAACAGGAGATTGAGCCTCACCATGGTAGCAGGGACAGCTGTTTTCCGTTTCAGCCATTCATTGTCACTATGCAGCATTTAGAGCAACATTACTCTAAATAGAGATGAGGAGGATTGACAAATATGACTTTATTTATGACGTACAACCATCAGTGTGTCTCTGAATCATGGGGACAGAGGGCCCTCACATGCTGCTTCATGTTGCTGCCAGCCAGGCATCAACATTCTTTGGGTCCCTCCCAAATAAAATGGGCGGGACTTATGGAGGAGATAATGGAGGAGATCAAGCGTTGATTGGGAGAGAGTATAGAATATATTAGAATAGACTTTATTGTCCCCGAGGGGAAATTTGTCTTGGACATAGTGCTACAATCTGTTGCTTCACAACAATTTACAACAGAAAAAAACATTTTAAAACGAATCAACATGAAACACAATAAAACAAAATCATCATAAAAATGAGATCAGCAAAGCATCCTAAGACACAAAAGGACACACATGTCAGCACAGACAACACAACATCCTAAACATCAACTATAATAATTAAAGTGCTAAGTGCAAAATGTGCTTGTGTATTTATTGCATCCCTGCTCTGCTGGGCTAAGATTTACAGGATTTTATAGGAGTTCAGCAGCTTGACGGAAGTTGGAATGAACGATAGCTTTAGTCTGTTTGTTTTACATCTCGGCACCCGGGGCCTTCTTCCTGATGCCAGAAGTTCATATTCAGGAAAGAGAGGTGTAGGGAGTCTGCAGTAACTTCTTTGGCTTGTTTTCTGACAGCTTCCTCGTACGGGCTCTGTATGGGCTTGTACTCTTTCCTCCATATTATCCTCATAGCCTGGTTTTTAGTTGCTCTGTGATGTTTAGTGGAGCCAATCCATGCTCTGATTCCATATCTGATGATGCTCTCCAGAATCACCCAGTAGAACATGAGCATGACATACCTGCTTACTCCGTACCGTCTCAGTCGCCTTAGAAAGTAGAATCTCTGCTGCAGTCTATCGCAGAGCTTGTCAATGTGTGTTTTCCAGCAGTGAAGATTGTCTATATAGACACCTAAGTATTTGTAAGACGTAACCTGGATGATTTTCTGATTTTTGATGACGACTGGCTCACGGTCAATGACCATCTCCTGTGTTTTTGTGAGTAAAGACCAGATTAATTTACTACATAATCAATAATATAATAAAACTAGAGAGAGGCAGGGCAGTACAGCCCGATCCAGTTGTGGAGAGTTCTAGCCCGACTAGGCATCTCTCCTTAACCTGTCTCTCTTAGTTATGCTGTCATAGTTCTAGACTGCCAGGGGATTTCCTTCCTTTGATTTCCTTCTTTTTGCCTAGCATATTTCCTTGGATTAGGATGGCACCAAGATCTTGGTGGCAGCTGTCGCCGTGGTCCTGCTGCACTACACCCTGCTACGCTCTGCAATGCCCTGCAGTGTCCCGGGGTGCCCTGCTATGTCTAGCTATGCTCTGCTATGCCACGCTACACCCTGTAACGCCCTGCAGTGCCTTGCTATGACATGAACTTCTACAACTACTATTCCTAGTCACTGTTCCATTTTCTTTGTGACTGTTATTGCCATTGTGCATCACACCCCCAACTGGCACTGTCAGACCCGCCTACCAAGAGCCTGGGTCTGTCCCAGGTTTCTTCCTAAAAGGGTGTTTTTCCTCGCCACTGTCGAACTAGATGCTTGCACTAGTTGTTTGCTCTTGGGGAATTACTAAAATTGTTGGGGTTTTGTAAATTATATCTGCAAAGTGTCTCGAGTTAACTTCTGTCATGATTTGATGCTATAAATAAAATTGAATTAATCGATTTTTCATGAATGCAGATGGATTTTGGCCCGGGTTTGACACAGTGTAAATGCTGGAAATCTATCTAACAGGAAAGTCATATTTCAGTGAAGCCCAACCATCTGGTGGTGAACACAGTTTATTCGGCCCAGTTCCTGCAGGTCTCCCCAGTTCCTTGTCCTCCTGCCAGATGTTAAACACACCTCCTGTCCATGACCTCCAATGGAGAAACCCGTAGTTCTGTAAGGCTCAAATAACTCATCTACATCCTCTCACTTTAATTACAGTCACACATGTTGTAAAAGGTCTGGCCTGCAGGGATTACCAGAATGGAAACCTCCGCTCCATCCTCAGGAAACATGCAGTCGTCTATTCAAAAGGAGAGGTGGGACAGACAAAGATGTAAAGACAGAGAACGATGAGTGAATTTCCGTTCTATGAGGCAGCATGCAGAGCTGAGAAGATTGAATTACAGCTGAAACCATTCATATCATAGCACATGTCCGACGTGGGAATCTGGTAGATCACCTGGTTCAGCTTTCACCCAGTATACTAAGGCTCAGTCCTTACCGCTGTGGCCTGGGTTCCGGTCCCACCTGTGGCTTTTGCTGCATGTAGTCCCCCCTTTCGCTCCCCCCCTTCCTGTCTTCAGCTGTGCTATCAATTAAACTCAAAACCATCTTTAAAAAAAGAACATGTCTCAGTAACTGTAGTCAGCGTGATGTCGGGTTTTCGGTCTTTCTTCCATGTCAAACCCATCGGTTGGTACGCAGCTACATCAGAGCTGAGACGTCTTGGGATTCTTTTTCTAATCTGGTTTAATTTTCAATATATTTTGAGACAAATGTTGCCTCTAACGTTTCACAGAGTTTTGTCGAGGATGCAGTTTATTGCCAATGTTCCGTAACTATTTTTTTTCCTTATGTGTAACAGAAGGAAGCATCTTGATTTGGTTTGTGTTGGTTCAGATAGGATGTGACTGACACAATGGTACATATTTTATTTATTGCTACTAGTTTTGCTGTTTAATAGTTTGCCTTAAGTCTTTTTCTTTTCCTGTCACTTCTCCAGCATCTGTCTGGCCCTTCACCCCCCCCCGCGCTTCCTCTACCTCTGGCTTTAATCTGTGTGTCCAAACTGAGAGTTATGGTCAGCTTCGTAACCTGAGGATGACGGTCTCCCCAGGGCCTCGTTACTTCTTCCTCGGGCTTTCCACTCTGGCTTGATGGGTGCACGCTTCTTTTTGCGCTCTCTGGCAGGTGGGCGCAGTAAATGAGAAAACCATCTGACACAGAAACAAACATTAGGTGGGCAGGAAAATGCTGACATGGGGTTTAAACAGGGGACGATAGACTCGATTAAGCAAAAAGGGATGCTTACTTTTACGTATGACTAATAGCACTTAACTACAATAAAGAGTTATGTCATTAATAACGACCACAGCAGATGTTGTGTGAGCTGTAGGGGATCAACCTGTTGAATTTGAGTCCTCCGAACCATACGACCTTCTAATAAAACCCACAGACACATTTCCTATATTAGCGCCCACAGTTTTGGCTGAAGATATGACACAGTAGAGTTTTTGGTCCTCACATTTTTTAAACACGTTGTGAAATGACATGACATCATTATGCATGGGATGGAGAATGTGATTCCGTTTGCTCCCTTAAAATACAATAAAAACCTTCCACTTTGTTTACTTTTATTTTCAAATGAGACACCAGTCTCTTTGGTGAAAGTCCTGTGTTTGTCAAAGCCATATCCAACATCCCTCCCACCCACTCTTAACCCACTCTTTTGGTCTTAGTAACACGTTAAACGACTTCCTGCAACCTGAAAATTAAATGTAAGTATGGGTCATAATTACTGCTTGTGTAATCGACCTATGGGGTCGTTTTTTGGGGAGTACAGTCTCTATATTATCATTTCTACTAGGTAGTCAGTTGTTTGTGTAAGTTTGGAGGATATCTAAACACATTTGTTTGACATTTGTTAAAAGGACCATGAAACTGATCTGGTTTTGTTGTGGTATAGATGTATTTCAATCAAGAGAGACTTTGTTGCAGATATACAAAACTTTATTCGCAAACTACATACGCACAATATGAAATGTACAACATATGAATAGTAAAAAGTCTTTGGAGATTAGAATTCATTGTATAAATTATGTTTTAAAGGGTAAGGGAAACCCAGACAAACCCCACGATGGAGTCCAGACACTGGTGGTGAGGTGAAGGATCACAAAGACCGGAACGCAGGAACCGACTGGTGGGATCACAGGGAGCCGTGTGCGAAGAGAAATGGAGGAAGAAGGGGAGGAGGAAGGCCGCACTTTTCCTGAAATAACAACTGACAACGCAGAGGGGAGAACAGATCTAAAGCAGGGATGTCCCGCTGTGATTGGCTTGTGAACACATGGCCAATACTGATTGGTTTAACTGAAAGCAAAGCCTTGAAACAGCTGATCCGATTAGGATATAGGTAATAAAGTTATTTAGTACCTAGTCTCTCTAAAATAATTTACACGAAGCTTCATTAGACATGAAGGAATGTAGGATTGCACAGTTGTACACATCATAGCTGATTCTGTATGGCGTCTGACAACGGTGTAAAGCTGAACAAATGTAACCTAAATCTTTGGTATATCTGTGTCCATGCACACATGGAAAGATCTTCTCTGATGGTAGATGTGTGTTTTAATAAACATACATTTAAGTATGGGCTGCTGAGGCGAGTTGAGTGACGAGTTTTCCACAACACCCTTCTGCCGGGAAAGCTGATCCCAAACATACGGTTGTTAAATCTTAATTAATAAAACCAAATAATTAATAAAACCATAACAGGTAGCACATAAGAAGGAGGCTGGGCTGGTGAAAGGAGCTGCTAGAGCGTCAGCTGGTAGCCAAGCAGCTGAAGGATGAGCCGGGGACTGTGAAGCATGAAGGAAGCAGCTGATGCTGTTCAGATAATACAAGCACTACATCAGCCCTCTGCACGAACTAATAACACTTTTAGTTCATATCCAGTAGGTCGACCATTTTCCAAATAATTGCACTCAGTTCAAAGAATCCTAGACTTAGACTTAGACTTAGACTTCTCTTTATTGATCCTTTGGGATGACTCCCGCAGGAAATTGAAAGTTCCAGCAGCAGTTTTTAGCAAGAACAAAGAAATAAAAAATAGATAAAAAGACAGTATAAAGACAACAAAATCAACAAAATACCAATAAAAATAATAACAACAATAAGAACATTTGTCAAATAAACAAAGAAAAGACCATAAATTATTATTAAAGTGTCAGTGTTTAGTCCAGTGTTAAAAATTATTATAAATAGCCAGCTACACTGTATTTTTTTCTTTAAGACAAGTCAATGCATCCCACCGGTCAGTGATGGAATGCATCGACTGAGAAGAAGATTCAAAGAAACACGGTTTACAATAAGGTACACAAAAAAATAGGTTGTTAATAATTAACGATTGAGGAAGAAATGGTTAGTTAAAGAGTTAGTAATGGTTAGAGTAATGGTTAGTTAAGATTGACTGTGATTCAAGCACACATTAGTTACTGTTCATTCATTCATTCATTCATTCAAATTTATTACACAGGAAAGTTAAAAGCAACATTACGTTACAATACAACTCAGTTTCAAAACTGGTTTTCAGCAGGTTCCTGTTCTGCGGAAACATAAAACATGGTACAGCACGTCGGGACAGACATTTGTACGGGACATCGATATGGACTACACAAATTTAGACAACTAAAACCACAATAGACAAAGATATTTATGCAATCAGCTGGGCTAGACAAAACAAGGCTTGGACAATACATGAGCAATTAACGTGTACAAGTGTAACTGTTAAGGAGCTGTTTGTATTCCTTTTTGAAATCTGTGTTGGATGATGAAATGAATGAGTAACAAATGTGTCATGGGTTGAGGTCTTGTTGGGATTATTTTTCCCTTTTTTCTTGCCTCCTTGTGTTTGTTTCTTAGTTTTCTCTCTGGTCTTGTGTTGTTGATCCTGTCTCATGTTCCCCGGTAAGGGTCTGCTTGTTCTGCTTCCTGTTTTGTTTTGGTAGCATGGTTTCCTGTCTTGTCTAGTCTTGTCTAGCTTTGCTTTGTGCCTGTCTGATTGTCCTGCCCCGCCCTAATGTGATTCACCTGATGTCTCACCTGTTCCCTGTTACCTCGTTACCTCTTGTATTTAACCCTTGTGTTTCCTTTGTCCTGACAGAGAATCCCTGTGAGTCCTCCCCTGTGCATTTTCCCTGTTTTTGCATTTCTTTCCCCCAGACCTGTTTTGGACTTTTGCCTCTTTGGACCTTTTTGGGTTTTTATGTCCTCGGAGTTTACCAGTTCCCGTGCTCCCTGTGATTTTTGTTGGTTCTTGTATTTTTGTGGACTTGTATCAATAATGCATTTTTGAAGTTTCCCCGCTACTCTGTGTTTGGGTCCTCCTTCCTCCCCCGCAACACAAAATGGTTAGTTAGGCATTCACTACATATTTGGTTCTGAGTGGTGGTGATTAGTTAACTAATCATGTGTTAATGATTAACCACCACTCAGTAATATAAACTTTTGACGAATGCTATCTAATGTAGACTAAATATTCTTTATTTTAAAGATTCAGCTTACTAAAAAAAAAATCCACTGTTGCAGTTTCAGAAAGGATACTTTAAAATATAGCTGTAGCAATGCTGATTCTCTTCCAAGTTTAACGTTCTAATATATTACTGGACAGGAAATGGGTGTTCTCCAAAATGATGGTCAATAATCAGTCATGATAATTGTGTATTGCTATGTATTTTGATGCACATTCTATCAATGAAATAAGATATTCAGGGCATAGTGCTGTGTGGTGGAACACCAAGGCTGGTAAAACTGGAAGACATAAATTCTGTTTGTTAAACTTCAGGGAGAAACATGGCACTCTGTACAAATGCCTGACATGCAAATCTATTTTAGGCAAAGGCCTATAATCAGTCTGTTTTCAGGACAGCTTCAATGGTCTCATGGTCTCTGTTGGAAAAAAGCATGACTGATTTTTGAAGTATGAGCTGTGGTTGGAGGTCGGCCATGTCTAATGTGTGTGCAAGTGTGTCATGCAACTTTGACCAAACGGTGGGAAGCTTGAGCATCATATTACCTGTTGAAAGATTGAATAGAGAAAAATGGAAGCCCACATGGGTTTATCATTTCAACCTAACTGCCCAGTCTTGCAGTACACAGTCTCCAGAACAATGACATTTTAGTTTTTCTGTGTTTGGATGGACTTCAGTTGCTGGAAGTGTCATTTTACAGGGAAAATGTCGTGGTAAAATACCACGTCTTCAGCTAAAGGGACATATAACTCTTATCTTTTTTAAGTTGGGTGGCTAACGCCACACTGATAAGAACTTTAATGTACTGTAAAACTGTTTGCGGTGATTGGCCATGCTAAAGAATAACATTTATTTTACATTGTTCTTTTTAGTAAATTATTTCATCAGTAGACTTTTGATGGCTACTAACAAAGCAAAAGCCACACCATTAGCCTGTTTTTGGATACATTTAAGTTTCTTTTAACCACACCAAAGATTGCTGTTAGAGGAGATGGTTCAGACTGTATTCCAAATATCTCTGAAAATGTCACAAAAAATAGAAGTCCAGTAGGAGGACTACTACATTGGACTGGTCCAAAAGGTTTGCGTCTGTTACACTTGGGATTTAAATGGGGATAAATCTTAGCAAGCTTTTCATTAGAAAGATGGAGGCATTGTAAAACTTGAAACTGTTTGAGTCAGTGCCTGGAGCAAATTGTGGATGTATGGACTTGCTTCTATACCAACTTCCATTCATCCTCAGAGAACTCAATAATAATGCTAATATAAGGAAGGAATTGGCTGAGACCATGTTATACAGTCTGGAGATGACTCCCATATTCTGGATCTAGAATGGACTCCTGTGGTAACCGAGGAAATGTAGATGTGTTGCAATGAGTGAAGTCACAGACCTGTAAGTATCAGAAGAAGTGCGTATTTTTGTAAATCTAGCAACTGTTTGGGCAGACCTTAACTCATCTCCTGTGAAGAGAGTTTGAGTAAATGTGTTCTCAGGTGGCTGTAGTTCTTCGGACCGCTTGTGTTCAGTGTGCAGTCAAACAATCATCAGCCAGTTGGAAGCATGAACGAGCTTGGATTGATTGATTGATTAAGAAAGCATAACCACCACAATCCTGTCCCAAATTCTAACTCTACCAACAAAAACATTGGTTGCACGTCGGCGCTCGCCTCCCAGGGGACAGCACATTTGTTTCCACTGGCTCCTGCTTGTACGTTAAGTCCCCTTTAACATGGCAGCACTTCTTCTCTGCTTCCTTGGCAGCTTGACTTCCACTCCTCACCTTCTTCTGCGGAGAGACTATTGAGGTGCAAACATCTCCTGGCAATACAACCCGCAATCCTGTCAACATAGCGACTATGGTGAAAAAAAAGATTTTATGTGGCTTTGGCTTTTCACATGAGACATCACGTGTGAGTGGTGGAACTGTCCACACATGATTTTAAGCTAACACAGTGGTGGAAGAAGTACTCAGATTGTTTACTTTAGTAAAAGTAGTAATAACACAATGTAAAAAATACTGTTGCCACGCTGCAACATGATGCTTACTATTGGTGCTAGGGGCAGTGCTTGCTGAAAGTGAAATTTCAGGACAATCCATCCAATAGTTGTCAGACATTTCCCTGAAAACCACATATGTGAACCCAACTGGTGGTGAAGAAGGAAAAGTAAGGGGATCACAAACTTCATCAGGGTACATCATCAAAAACATCAAATATTTACTGGCAATCAATTCCATGTTCGTTAAGACAGTCCGAAAAGTGGTGGACCACCTGATTAACTGCCAGCCCCGCGTCTTCTGTGGGCTGCAGGTCTTGTGTCCCTGCAACGAACCTGCATGCACCTGCCGGGAAGACGCCCTCCTTCCCCCGTGTTTCAGTCTGTCTGTGTCAGCAAACAGGAAAGTCTGTAATAAAACCACATTTGGAACATAACTTCTCTAATCCGAAAACTGTGTAGTAGTATTACAGTAAATAGCTAGTGCTTCACAGCAAGTACTGTGGGAGGAATGATCAATACTTCTCTTAATGTAAATGTTGCATGTGAATATTCTGAGTATATTGAGATAGACTGAATTTTTTGATAGATATTTTCTTTTTCACTTTGGTTTGGACCTTTCCCTCATTAATATTTTACACCAACAATCCCTTAAACATATATTTATAGCATTAGCAATGGCAACTTGCTAAATGTGCCTGCTGGCTGGTATTCTTGACAATAAAGCAAACCGATCAAGTGTGCGTTTAAGAAAAACTGTGCCTATTCTTCTGTAGCTCCGAATCGCAGTGCTTTGATGCTGAGCATGCAACCCCCGAGGGACTGCAGCTGAAGACAGGACCGTTTCCTGTGTCCCAGTAACCTCAATTTGGAAGAAGAATAAATCTTATCTATATTTAGAGTGTATTCAAATTAATTTGCAATGTTCATGCATGGATCAACACCCCACATCAAACCAATCTGTTCCAGGTATGTTTTCTTTGTTTGCACATAGCATGTGGAACTCTAGGTCCGTTGCTTCATGGTAAATCTGAAACGGGGTATGTTAGTATCTAATGTGCACAACTGGGGTGAGTGCCATGCTCACAGAGGCCATTATTCAGTGTGATGGACAGCAGAGATTTTATATTCAAAGGATAGCTGGTCTAATGGTCTAATTAATCATATTGAAAAGCAGCTATGAATCCAGTCATCATCCCCTGAGTTGTAGAAGCTGTGTGGTCTATCAGGGTCAACAATGATGACATGTACAACCTGACAGGGACGGACAAAGGGAATAAAATGCAGTCCATCCCCATCGTTGGTCTTCGAAGCCCCCTTTGTCTTGTGGGGTGCTGAGGAATGGACCAGCTTTTATGAATCCTTGTGTTTCAGCAGACCATAATTGAATTCTGCCCTTTTAGTTTCATTTAAAGAATAAGCAACAAAGGGCTCAATATCTGTGAAGTCAAATGAAATTTCTAATGTCAGCAAAGCCAGCAGTGAGCTGTCCATCAAAGACACAAAACGCCAATAATTTTCATTAGAACCTCCCGTTCTCTGAGCAATCAATTTCATATTCCCATTGGCTTTTGAAAAAAAAAACATTTGACCCCCATCTAGTGTTCCTCATTCATTTTAATGAGTTTCTGAAAAGATACTCTCTGTGAGCATCTGTTTGGAGACGGCATCGCTTTTTTCATTACACTTCTATGTCCCCTGGAAGGCAATGGGAAAACTAATCCCATTTATTGTGGGTTTGTTTTACAAAATATTTCTAATAGCAGGTCTGATAGCTCCATTAAAATAGAGTGGGGGGTAAGAGTTTTTTTGTTTTATTGCACCCCCCCCAACCTCTAACCTTCCCTTTCAAAGCCGAGCTGTGTCTTGGCTTGTCTTATGACTTTGATACTTGTTGTTTTCTATCCGACTCTGCACTAAATAATATCGTCACCTTCCTAAAATAATCGCCTAAGTCATTTTTTGACAAAAAGTATTTTCTTGCCTATATCATCTCCTCATGGTGCTGGCCACCTCTGGTAACATTTCCTACATTCTCAGTTGAACAGGTCATGTGATTCTACGCCTTTAGTATAACTGCCTAAGTCAAAATATGTTCAGTATTTGGTTCAGTTTTTTGTGTTTTCTGAAAAACGTGAAAAAATGACTTAGGCGATTATTTTAGGAAGGTGACAATATGTAAACGCCAGTGAACAAACATGATCCCTCATGTCGGACAAAGTCTTTCTTAATACAGTTATTAATAATAAATAATAGTGATGATTTAATAGATATGGTTCTAAACTGGGTACGCACAGTCATTAACCACACCAGAACTCGGTGTAATGACCCTGGACATTCGCTCTATCATTGATTTTAGTTTTATTTTATTTAACTTTTATTCAACCAGGAAGTCCCTTGAGATTAAAATCTCTTTTCCGAGGGCGACCTGGCCAAGACGGCCCACCAGTTACAATTTTAATAGAAATACAGCAGAGTCAAAATCACACATACAGGAAAGGAACAGGTCACATGTGGCAGTTGCATTTTTGAATTATATGGCATTGATGGTAACAATATATCTACCAGAGTAATTGCTGAGGTCTCAGAACACCACAATATCTTTAAAAAAAGGTCTGACCGCTCACATTTCCTGACCTACTGGACCTATGTCTCACCTATCTCTTTTCCAGGTTTTCAGAATCTACGTTTGGTGAATTCGGTGTTATAATAACCAATAGAACTGATGACCAAGGCTACCAAAAAAAAACACCCACGTTGTACTTAACGGTCCTAATACTTGAACAAAATGCTGTACATGCTGGCATAAAACGTCAGCCATCAGCAGTTTACATCCAGACATACTGGCATGGGTGTTAGTCTTCAAAGTCCCTTATAACCTGAACAGTAGGTTACTGATTGTAAAAAGCTTTTATAGTTGCTTTATGGAGATTCTTTGAAGTTTTTATATCTGAGCTATAACTGCTCTCACACACGGTATCGATATACAATCGCCCTGTTCACACTTGGCACCCAAGTGTATGTGGTCTAAATCCAGGCGTGAAGGCACCTGTAACACTTTCAGGACGCATTCGGAACCAATCACACAAGTCGTATTCACAGGTTTGTAGTTAAATGCAAGTGCAAATGCACTCTAGAGTACATTAAAGGATCGTCTAGTTGTTGAGTGCTGCGTGGCTAATCCTCGGCTGATACGTCAAATAAGTTGGACAAAGTCTGTCCTGAACTGGAGATTAAACCCCAGTGGTCTTCTCAGCATGGTGGAGTATTATACAGTGGTGCCTCAAAATTTACATACACATGCTTAAGTTGACTAAAAAGAGGAATAAAAAAATCATGTTTTGGAATTACTTTGTAAACCTAAATTAAAAATAGGTAAATCAACCTTTAAGGACACCAATTTTCTTTGTGAATGACTAACGATAGTAAATAATAAATGTTCTTATTTAAATACAGGGTCATAAGTATACATACCCCTATGTTAAATTCCATGAGGCAGAGCAATTTTTATTATTAAAGGCCATTATTTCCTGGATCAGGATATTATGCATCCTGATAAGTTCCCTTGCCTTTTAAATTAAATAGCCCCCATCTCACTACTCTTCACATCTAGAATAGGCAGGGAATGACTACTTCATAAATCATCTCTCAATGCAATCAAACCAGGTATTGTCTAACTGAAATAAAACCATGCCTATCTCTAAGCATGGGAAATATGTAGGATGTGGGCTATTTATTCAAAGGCCAACTTAGACCTAAGACGATAAAATCTAATCTCATGGAATTAACTGTTTTATAATTCAAACTATCTCAACGCCTGTCACCTTGGCACATTTAATGGGTAGTATCAGTAAGCCCTGTATTTAAATAGAACATTTATTTATTTACAATAGTTATTCACCAGAAATTGGTGTCAAAGTTGGCATTTTACCTCATTTTTAAATTTTGGTATAAAATAATTTCAACTGATTTTTTTATCCTCTTATTAGTCAACTTAAGCATGGTATGAAACTTTTGAACGGCACTTATAATTAGCTGTGTTGCAGTGCACTAAAGAAAAGACATGTGTGATTGCATTGCCAAAGCAAAGGGTCTTGAACATGCAATCCCAATGCTACTGGACGCTGACCACTGCTCCCAATACTGGATGGTTAGATGCCGTAATTGATTCCCATATACTGTAGCTGTTAGTCCGTTAATCTTTCCTTCATGTCGACATTACTGCAAAATTCTTGTGCGCATTCCTCTTCCTGGCCACATAACAATCACAACATACATAGAAATACCAAACATACAATGTTACATTTAAAACATATAGTTCAGGTTAAAGACTATCACTGTTTGTACATGCTTTGTAAATTTGTGTCAAATAACATAACATAAGTTTCTTCTTCTTCTTCTTCTAGACGTATTCTGGTCCAGCTGACATGTCTGAATATATCTGAACAGATATTTTCTGTCTTGCTGTAAAATGTTATTGTGTTGTAATTTCTGGAAAACTGTCATGTAACGTCTTTTTACACCAAAGTCTGTGCTGAGTCACTGAGGCACAGAGTGATGAAGTTACACCATTGGTCGATCGTCAATCCAATCAGCTGATCACCTGTGGCTGTTGTTTCAATGCATGGGCTCAAACCCTGGGCCCGGCGACGTGAAAGAAAAGAAATCCATGAACATGGCAGTGCCAGGAACCGTTCACTGCAGAAGCTTAGTACTTGCTATTTGCAGAGTTGCTTGTTCATTTTCAAAATAAATCAACAAAACGTGGCCTAGGCTACCATGTAATGTTTATGAATGACCTGAGCACAAGGAGAATATTGCATACTGTGCATATTGTTATAATCATCACAACAAATAGAGCGTTACTATAGCCTACAGGTGCACGTTAACAGAGATTTAAACATGCGCCTGGTGTTGTGGTGTTTACAGCAAAAGCATCTATCAGGGATGCTAACTCGTTCTGAGCCACCCCGCTGATGCTCATGTAACTTATGATAGATTATTGATAAACTGTTATGGGCTTGCTTGTACTGCGTTGTGCATTTGTGCTTATATTTCACAACTCTATAGCAAAACTAATGGAGATGAATGTTCAGCATGCCATCACCTGAGGCTAATCATCATGAAGAGAAATGTTCTTCAAAAAAAACCACTGTGGTAAAGCTTACAAGTATTAATGCAAGCAAGATGTAACATTAGCTGTTAAAGGGTCATTAAAGTAAGTTAATGTGCATAAATGGTGCATTCACTGTCTCTCTGTCTCCCTCTAATGAACAGTGTCTACATGTTGCGTTCACTGTCTATCTCTGATGAACCGTGTCTTCAAGCTGCATTCACTCTCTCTCTAATGAACAGTGTCTACATGGTGCATTCACTGTCTCTCTCTAATGAACCGTGTCTTCATGGTGCATTCAATGTCTCTTTCTAATGAACAGTGTCTTCATGGTGCGTTCACTGTCTCTCTCTAATGAACAGTGTCTTCATGGTGCATTCACTGTATCTCTCTAATGAACAGTGTCTACATGGTGTGTTCACTATGTCTCTCCAATGAACAGTGTCTTCATGGTGCGTTCACTGTCTCTCTCCAATGGCCATTGTCTACATGGTGCGTTCACTGTCTCTCTCTAAGGAACAGTGTGTGTGTATGTGTGTATGTGTGTGTGTGTGTGTGTGTGTGTGTGTGTGTGTGTGTGTGTGTGTGTGCGTGTGTGTGTATGTGTACATGCAGGTAGGTATCCTGACTGACAGTCCTAAGGTGGAGCAGCAAAGGTTGCTGGGGGTTGTAGTGGATGCTATTTCTGGAGGGATTTCTCATCTTATGACTGCAATTGAACATGACTAAAAAAATCCCACATTTGGTTTTATGAAAGTAATCTTCTTCCATACATCTTGGGGGTTTGGCTTCGACGGTTTATTTGTGTGAACTAATGGTGCAGAGCTCAAAGGCACCCAGCACAAGGGCACAGTGTCTGTCCTTTAGGTTTATTGTTAGAGGCGAGCAGTGCATGTGTGGTGCAGATGGACATGGGAGGAATACCTCTTCACTAGGTGGTCAAGCCATGATTGATCAAATCCCCTCTTCTCCCTCCCAGTTGAAGCAGTGCACCCGATGCCAGAATGCACTGAAGATGGAAGAGAAAAGACTCGGAGTGGTAAGTGCAAAACTGCATAACCCAATATATACACATTCATCAAATTGAGGTTAACATTCATTTCAACCAGGAGAGAAATGTATGCAGAAATGCAAATGAGGTTTATTGTACAGCTCAATAAAATGTACAAAGTGTTTGGCGATTAGACTCCATCGCTATACGAATCCTTTGTATATCTATATAGGGGTAAAGAACCATCAGACCCCCCTGACGGACTCTAGACACAGATGGTGGCGACAAAGCAGCCCAAAGACCAGACCGAAGGAGGCTGATAAACAATTTTTTTTGAAGCAGGGTTGGTACTCTGTGACTGGCCCTTGCATTTGTGTATGATTCTGATTGGTTAAGGTGAACGCCTCCACCAGCTGATTCCATTTAGGAAGAGAGCATTGAGTAAATTAGGTCTTCCTGAAAGACTTTACACTGTGTTATACTTCAATCAGAAGAGACTAGTTGCAGATATGCTACAGTTATACACAGCAAAAAAGTACATTTATTAGGATAATAGCTGTATGGATTTAAGAGTGCATCAATTGAAAGTTAGGTTTTCCTGACAGAATGTACACTGAAATACTTTTGGTTGTTGAAGAACTTCTGGCATATGACTGGTTCAATATGTGGGCCGATATGTAACCAGCAGTGAGTGGAAACCACTGGGACAGACTGACTGAGAGAGACCTGTAATCCTGGCGGATGTTAGTCGTGGCAGGGTTGAGATAAAGCCTGCACAGCATGCCCACGGCGATGTCGACGTGTGTATCCGGTGTGATCCTTCATCTACTGTACGTACACACACACACACACACACACACACACACACACACACACCACACACACACACACACACACAGAGGGAGTGTGACTTCATTCATTACTCCACTTTATCTCTACTCAGCAAATATTTCTTAGCTGCTATATTTATTTTCTAAATGAGTACAGGTCCTTTAAGGTGAAAAATGATTTACCTCATGTGGCAAAGTCGTGTGCGTGTGTGTGTGTGTGTGTGTGTGTGTCCGTCCAGTATCATACTCCAGAGTGAAATCTGACCTTGCCTTTATGGTGCAGAACAACAGCACAGGTGTGTGATGTGTTAGATGGGATCCACCGGGCCCCCCCCCCCCCCCCCCCCTGTTGAGCCAGATTTCTGTTGGAATGATGAATGATCATTTGTCACAGCGAAGAAAGCAAAGCAGAGTTACAGCTCGGTGAAAGGCAACAGAAGCTCAACCACATCAAAGTCTTAGTCAGATGCATTGTCCTGCAGTTTTTTTCATTTTTAACGGACAGTACTTCTTCTCTTTGTAGACCTAAAAGAAACCTTTTAAATGATTTGTTGTATAGAGTAAGAGGGACAGAGCTGGAGTCAGACCCTGTTAGCACAGACGGGAGCATACAAGCATGTTTTTCTTTAATAAAGCTTAACCCATGTAAAATGAATGATTTAATAGGTTAGCACACAGACAACCCAGTAAACTAGCTGCAGTCCCATCAGGGGGTGCTGACCTGGTTCAGGGATGGACTCCCTTTACCACTATGCTAAACCTAGCTGGACGTTCGCGTGATGCCCCTGGGGGCCCATTGGCAAGATGACCTACTGTGTATATATACAGTGTATACTAACTAAAAAATACCATTTGAGATAATTGAAATCAATTTTAGAATTTTGTACTTTTTATTTTTTACATTGAACATTGAAATGCTAGGTGTTAATCTGTTGATCAGACTAATCAATTATGGTTTTTAGTGTCAGATGCTTGCAGTATGAAGCTTATTTAGATAAAAAGTGCATTTTTCCTAAACTAGTTTGACCAAATAATCTGAACTCCAGGTCCACTTACTAATGTTTTTCACGAGAAGAGCACACAGTTAAAAGCTTGAAAAGTGGAGCTTGAGTTCAGATGAAGACGTTTTGAGCCAACTCATTGATAAAAGGCAAACCTGGAACCTGTAGGCCCCATGGGGGTCCGGGGCCACTCCATCCAGCTGCTACTGCAGTCTGGCAAAAGAGAAATGAGAGGTGGGATCTACTTTCTTTAAAGACTTAATCAAAGTCCATATGGCAGCATGGTGGATCAGTGGTTCTCACTTACAGCAAGGTGGCCCTGCAGAGTTGGAGCTCTGGTTTGGGGAGAGTTGGACGCAGGGCCTTCTGTGTGGAGTCTGGACATTCTCCACGTGTTTGCGTAGCTTTCCTCAAGTCCACAAAGACAAGCATGCTAGGTAACTAGGACTGCAGTTGAAAATTAGCCGACTGGCTAACACTGGCACATTTATAGAAATGTTGATTAATAATAATAATAATAAGGCTTTTTAAAGTCATTTAGCAATTGCGGTATCAGTGGGAGACATGAACTTTTAACATAAGGCTCCAGCTGACTTAGTAGATTTTCTTTTCTCAGCGTACCACTGCCTCCATCGCTCCATCCTGCCTCCAGTTAGCCAGTGACGTTAGCACGGCTCGCAGCACCCGAGGGAGTGAGAGAGAGTGAGAGAAAACCGTAACTCTTGTAATTCTTTGTAGATAAATCTTACATATGTAATTTAATAGGGATGTTTACCAGCACTGTGCTTTGCAATGCTGTAAAATACCAGATTATGTACTTTTTACCTGGACAAAACGTATGTTTCACAGTCCTTACGGTCAAGTTTTAATAGCATTTTAAAAGAAGAGGAGGATAAGCTTGAGCATGCCCTATATACCATTGTGGACCAAAACAAGTCGCCTTGATATAAGAGCATCTTACTGTCTAGTGATGCTGTTTCAGTGTCTGCAGTATGATCATCCGGCTCATAGCAGCATTACGTCACAGAGTCCCAGAAGTCCGTGTTGTAGTAGACGTTGTGGGTGCCTGAGCCGTGTGGTGTGCAGCATTAATCACTAAAGAATGAGCACATACTACTCTGCAGTAAAGACACTGGGGACATCTGTCATTCAGATGAGGACTGATGTAGGTCAGAGTTGGTTAGGGCCTGATTAAAGCAGGAACCTATGGCCTGAGATCCGTGCCCAGCCGCCACTGCCAACACGACACTGGACTCATTTTTGCAGTCGTGAAGGCTGCGTGATTCGATATCCTTCCTCATTGAAAATCCTCGCTCCGACACCCACTTAGAACAGCTGAGATTGGATTACCCAACTGTCAATCAATCGTACGGCTGCTGTTGATGCAAGCCCACCACGAAACATCCCAAACAGATGGCCGGCCACTACCACAGGCCTGCCCCCCCCACCCGGCCCTAACCCGGACCTAGTCCCTGGATAAGAGACTGTAAGCTCCTTAGGATGTTTTTCGTGCTTATCACTAATTTAGGTGTTTTTTTATCAAAGTGATCATAGTCATAATTTTGCACCAATTCAGACACTTATAACAGCATTTTAGCATATAAATTAACAGCTGTCATTCACAACATTGAGGGTTCATCTAAAAGATGAGAATGTGTGAAAATGTCTTAATGAGTTCATAGATCCGCGACTGTGCTTAAGACAATAGCATGCCAGGGGGCTGAGCGATAGGTTTATTTTGGGGCAGGCGGTGACCCCCGACACCCGGGCCGGCTCACAGCGGAGGAGGAGGCTGAGCATGAGCAGGTGTCTCTGCTGACATCTGCTTCAGTTCCCTGGGGAAACACAAGCACCCTGCAGCTACAGCACTCACAATGCCACTGAATCGCCCCGGCTCCATTTAAACAAGGTAGACCTCTTCCACTTCTTCTTATGGCTCTGGGTTATTCAGGCGGACGGGCGCAGCCTCAATTCTTTGCAGGATTTGGTTATGGATTGATGTCTTTGGATGGTTTATTCTTTAAAAAGTTGGAATTTAGTTTTATTTAGTGAACTTGTGCAGTTTTATCAGCAAAGCAACAGCACATGACTTTACACCGGGGACTGCACATTTCCTATTCTGCGGTTTGGCTTTCCTTTATTACTATTTCTTGCTTTTGACACTTTCTATGTCCCACGTTCATTTTCAATCTGGCACTTTAATCCATGAAAAAAAACAAAAAACGTTTTCATGTCAGAGCATCATGAGGATTCGACCCAGATCTCTTACAGACATTAAAGGAAGAAATCGTTGGATGCTCGCTCTCATTCAATATTGATGCTGTCATGTTTACGCATCAACCCACTTTCCTCCTGAATCTAATCAAGCTGGCATGACAAACCCACCAGGCTGTTGATTCAGACACGCTATTGATCGTTAAAGTTTGGTTCCATTGACACCCCCCCCTGCATTTTTAAAGACTTTGCAGTGTAATCAAAGGCTTTGTGTACTCCCTGACCTGTGCTTCGCATACTATGTATATATATATACATATATATATTTTTTCCCTGCAGCGTTTGTACAGCTCTGACACTGTGTGTTTGCTATAATCGGACATTGATTCCCCCGTGCGCTTCTCAAACAATGGATTATATTAGGACAATGATATGATGTGGTGTGAAGGTGGTGGCAGGAGGAGGATTTATGTTGACTGAGGACGGGGGGGTGGGGGGGGTCTGATAGGAGTACCTGATAGAAATTTTGAGCATGCACTGGGTTGGCGTGAATCCCAGTCCACATGTGTCCTGTAAATGAAGACAACGTTGTCTAATCACTGTTATCCGACCGATTTCAAAACTCAGAGGGAACATGAGACGTCTTGGATGAAGAAGGCTGTTTGATTTTTAAAAAGAATAAGTGTGCAGTATTTCTCATCTCTTCTGCTCTTACACATTTATTGAATCTGGAGGTGCACATTAGAAATGTATTGACTTGTGTTTTGGACAGTTTGCCCTTTCTCTTTCAATAGCTTGCTTTTCTGCTCTTCTGTTCAAGACATAATTTTATTCTGCTCACACACTCTTCTTCCTAACCAACAAAGTGCCACTGCTTATCTCTGATCAGCCAATAAGCGGCTGTAAAATCCAAATGTCAGGAGGTGAAATTGATCCAGGCTTGCAGACAGCTTTGTGTATGTTGACGGATTCAGGTGTCTTTTAGGGTGTCCCCGGAGCCTGCAGATTAGAGAAACAGGTTGGGTTTCTGGGGAAGGTTGAATCCCTGGAGGTGGGTTAGTGAATCAGCTCCAAGCAAGGCGTTTAAAATCTGACGACGAAATGTGGGATGTGGAAGATAGCGCGAGGCTGTTAGCTCGGTGACGTAGTGACAACTCATAAGGCCAGTTGAAGAACGGCTGTAGCTGGCAAGCTAACCGCTTATCTCCAGTAGCATGCAACAGCTAGGAGACTTGCTAACTGTGAGACAGAAGTATTTGTAGACTCTTGTCTCCGAACTGTCTGCAAACCACGAAGCAGCTTACACTTTGTCAGAGCAGGGGTGATGAGAGGAGCTAATAAACTGTGTTAGCTTCTCCAGCTCTCTGCTTGAACTCAATCTAAAAGATTTGTACAGATTAACTTCAACTTGCTGATTGTGACGATTCCATTATAATGAACTGATTTATAATGGGCAGAATGTTGCTGGATGTTTGTGGCAAACATATAATAAATAATGAATGCATGCAGGGCCTGAAATCAACACCTGACCATGCTCCAAATGCTGTTCAACTTTGTCATTGGCAGGTGAAACTGCCAATCTACCTGTCGCCCATGAGAATTGAGTAATTCATTAATTCTTTCTGCTGTTTTTTCTTTTACATTTCAACCAAGTCCAACATTTCATCGGATTGAAGCTCAAAAATGTGGGGGCTGAAACAAGCAACCGAACAAAAGATGATCTTTTCATGCTTGACAAAAAGTTGGATACTGTCACAACAAACTTGTACACATTTACGAATGATTGTGTGTGTGTTTTCACCATACCTGCCCGGTGTAAAATAGCACTTGTGCTGCTACCTAGTTGAATGCATCTCCCTTTGTTCTTTTACAAGGTTAATGTTTGATTGGACACTGTCCCCTGTTATCAGACTATGAGACTGCAGCTCCATGGCTTCCAAGTTTATAAAAAAGAAAATGCAGTGCATGTTTCAACCAGCTCAGATTCTTGAATATACAGTCATATTTATTCAGTATATTGAGCACTTGCTAAAGTGGCATACATCATTGTTTGGGTGCAACCCTTGTGACCCCTTTCCAAAAAGTTTCTATATCAGAAATTTTGGTTTCTTTCAAACTAATTTTCCAAAAAAGTGACGTGGATGGTTCCCAACAACGCTCCTCACAATGTAAATAATCAGTTCACTACTTTCACTGAATTGCAAAAACAATTGGTAAAAGAACTTTAAAAAAAAAGTGTAAAAAAGAGAGAAAAATGTCAAAAGTGACCAAATAAATAAATTGACAGAAATGTGAAAAGATGTCAGGGAAAAAAGTAACCAAAATTGGACAAATGTAAAAAAAATAAAGCTTTAATTATTTTTTTGAAAAAACACTGAAATTTCAAAAGGCTCAGAAAAAGACGACAAACGTTGAAAAAGTGATAAAATCATCGGGGGGAAAGCCACAAAACGTTAGAAAAAGACAACCATAACCTTGATTTAAAAAAAAAAAACATTGGTAATGCTTTATTTTAGGGGTCTGTCGTTTCCAAATAATTTTCAAGACAAAAAGCTATCTTGTTTCGGAAAAAGGACATACTTATAATAAGTGAATACCATTAAGTAGGGGCAGTCTGGTTGTCAATGGCAGCTGGTCAACTGAGCATGCAGAACATGTGAAATGTGTCTCTGTTTACTCTAAATTGTGCTGTTTTCATCCCAAGTTTTTTTATTTCACCAAGAGTTAGTACCAAATGACATCATTCTTTCCAGGAAATCTGCTGAGAAACCATTAAGAAGTTGTTGTAAATCATGAAATTACATATTTAATACAAAGATTTAGATTTACAATGATAATTTTCTTCCTTTTTTGAACGACATACTGCCCAATTAGTGCATATTTTTAGAAAATGATCATAAATTAGCTTGCTAAAAGAAACAATGTAGTTTGAAGCTTCAGGCGTCTGACCCTCGCCTTGACAACAGTGGTGACTTATACAGGCTGATCCTCAGGCCAGGGGGCTTATTTGTGGAGACGGGGGTCCCTCCAGCCTGAAGTCAGTGCTGATCTGGCATCAGCCTGTCTGGGGACAGGATTAGGGGGGGGGGGGGGGGAAGAGTGTGGAGGTGAGGACTTGCAGATAGATCAACGGCCACAGACTGAGCCACGCATGCAAACAAGCGCATTAGCAGCAGGACTAATTTACCTAACATTGCTAAACACATGTCCACTGTGGATCGATGTGCTGTTAATCCCCCCCCCCCAGTGCAGATCCTGGAATATGATGTCCTGCTAACAAATGAAATGAATGAGCTGTGGACTATACAGGTCATGCACTGCCTCAGACAGATGAACTCTCTCTTTGTATTCTCTAGTGATTCCCTTTATCTCTCTAACCACATTTGCTTTTTACTGAATGGGATACACTCAACTACTTTCTTGATTGGCTCAATAGATTTTGCCCATTATTATTATTGTTCAGCAACAATAAAAAATAACAGCAGCCACTTATTGCATTTCATAGTAAGCCATTCCACTGACATTTTGTTTGTTAAAAAACCTGGATTAGTCCTTATCCTGCTTATGAGAAATCCAAATAAGATGGCTGGGCCATAGGGTAATTAGATGGGATACTGAGCAAGTATACACTTTATCCCATCTTCGTTAATTGAGTTTCTGTGGCAATAGCCAGACAATCTGTAAAGCTTGTTTGTAACTAATTAATTAGAATAAGTTAATGGACTCTTGTCTGGAGCTCTTGGTGCTTCTCTGTGACATTTAAAGGCAATTTCAGCAGTATGTAATGTTTACAAGCTGCTATATTAGCATTTATTTGGTATCAAGTTTCAATTCAAATGACAAAAGTCAGTCCAATGTTCTTCTTCCTTTTTAGCTCTGTTTTGGTCTCCACCAGCTCCTAATGGAGATCTGTCTCTGTGGCTGCTGGAGGCTCCACTGAGTTCACCAGCTGCTCTCTGAATGTTTGTCTGCTGCTGAGCAGGTAGAGGACAGATACTTTTTAGAGCTTTTTAAGCTGAAAACATCTCCCTGCTGCAGCTGAACCCCAGGTTGATGAGAGCAGTGACACTGAATCAAGACAGGGATCAAAAGGAAGCTGAAACCCTCCATAGACCTGTCTTCTGTTTCTATGTCCCTCAAAGTTAGCCCCTTTTCACATTACATGTCCTAACGTGATCCAACTTAATTTCAAAAGATTCATTAAAGTTCAGCTTTAATTTCATGGTTCGTGTAACCCCAGAGGTAGGTCAAATTGACCTTTGACCTTCTCTGGGATTAGTTACTCACTCTTCAATCTGTCCACACACACGCACACACACGGTTAGGTCTGTGTTCACAGATACTTTGTTATACAGTAGCTCATCACCAGAGACTCCACAAAGTGAAGGTTTTTTGAAGATTATTTTTTTGAGCATTTTAAGCCTTTAATTGACAGGACAGCTGAAGAAATGAAAGGAGAGAGAAAGTGGGGGGGAAGGGCACGCAGCAAATGGCCGCTGGTCGGAATTGAACACCGGGCCCACTGCGTCGAGGAGTAAACCTCTGTATGTGGGCGCCCGCTTTACCAACTGAGCTATCTGGGAGTCCCACAAAGTGAAGTTTTGGGTTGTTTTCAGGTCTTTTAGCATGATTCAATGTGGACGGGGGGGGGGGGGAATGCCGTTAGCAAAGCTTCTTTGAGGATGGAGGAGGCTGACGCACACACAAATGCACACACAGATGCATGCATGCAGACACACATGCACAGGGCCCTCCAGCAGGCAGATATGCAGGAGATTTAGATCCCTTTGAATATGTAATGAGTTTAACATTCACAATGAGCTGGTGGTTGATTCCTGGCAAAGCAGCTGTGATCCACGCAGCACATTCAGGATTATCTGCAGCCAAAGATAACGGGCAGAACAAAGCTGTCGAGAGTGCCGCGGGCAGAGGAAGCCCTTGGCGCTCAGCAGCGCGAGCCCCTCGCAGCTATTTGATTGGTAAATTCCCCCCACATTACCTTTGCAAGCCTCCAGGCTACACTACACTTTCGAGGGTGGGCGGCCTTGGGGGAGGCAGTATTTGGCTCGGGAGGCGACAAATCTTTTGCTAACATTGTGTTTAGAAAGAGTCTTTGGAGTATAGGACGCAAGTTCTCTTGAAGCTCAGTTTGGATCACAGCCAGGCATCTGATGAATCTAGGAGCCAAAGAGCTCAGCTGCAAGGATCACAATATGTGACGTGTACATCACCTCGAGCATATATTTAGAAATGTGCTGTTTACTTCTATCCTATAATTTGTAGTATCATTATGGGTGCTACATTGCAATGGATATATATTGAACAAAATTATAAACACTTTTGTTTTTGCCCCCATTTTTCATGAACTTAACTCAAAGATCAATGTACACAAAAGGCTTCTTCCTCTCATAGTAACAAACAGTCCAAGGAACAGAGAGTGAATTGACAAGGGCATCAGTTCTGAATGAGGAAAGTAGGATAATGTTACCTAATGCTAGCTAACTTTAGGTAGACATTTCCCAATAACATGTAACAGGGTACAATCAGCAAAAATGGGTTTCCTCAGGAGGGGGTCTGGCGTCTCCCTTAGAGATAGGGTGAGAAGCTCAGTAGCCGAGGAGCCGCTGCTTCTTCGTGTTGAAAGGAGCCATTTGAGGTAGTACGGGCATCTGGTAAGGACGCCTCCTGGGGGCCTCCCTATGGAGGTGTTCCAGGCACGTCCAGCTGGAAGGAGGCCTTGGGGAAGACCCAGGACTAGGTGGAGGGATTATATCTCCAACCTGGCCTGGGACAGCCTAAGGGATCCACCAGTCGGAGCTGGTTGATGTGGCTCGAGAAAGGGAAGTTTGGGGTTTCCAGAGCTCCAGGACACTGGCTACCAGCAGCAGTTGTTTAGCCGCCAATGGGTGACTGTGAGCCGGGTGCAGGCACTGCCTTTCAGGGGGCCGTGGAAGTGGATTTTAGACAGAAAAAGTGAGCGTTATGCTGTGACTAGATAAGCTTTCAAAAACACTCCTGAGGAACGGACGAGCGTTTCCTGCATATGTTTTCGCCGCACGGTGAACTCTGCGTTGTTTTCTGTTGACTACACGTTGTGCCATTTCATTTTGAGATGATTTTCCAGTGGATATGGAAGTTTTGGCATGGCTGTCCAAGTGGCTCTATATCCATGGTGTTGAAAGGGGGATTTAATTCTTGCATGCTTGCTTTTGTTGTGCATGATCAGAAAACATTCCCCTGCCTTTTTCCTGCACATAACACGTATTGTCTTCTGTAAGTACGTACAGATGCACACAGTTCTTCGGTTACACAGAATGGAAATACATTTGCAAGTGTAATGAATGTGATTGAAACCCCAGTGTGAGTAGTAAAAGGTGTTGATGTTCAACACTTATTGTCTGCTGTTGTACCAGCGTATATATTTCACATGGAGGATTGAGATTCTGTGTCAAGTCAGGACAAATATAGATTTTGTCCTATTGATGGTCACTGAAACCCTAGATGAAGCAAAGTAACACTCATCCTGTCACTTCACTGCACTTCTCACAGAGTTGTTCTGAATGTCTAATGACTCACATTTGAACCAGAAGCCATTGTGGTGTAAGATGATCGCTGCATTGCTGCGAGAGAGAACTTATTAAAGGCAATTTAGCGCTTCTTTCAGAGCCAGCGGCACCTCGAGCAGCACCCGCTGACTGAGGCTGTCCAAAGATAAGTCGGCTGTGTTTTGTCTCACGAATGTTAAAAAATGGCTTCTCGACTGGCATGTCTGGCTTTTGGCTCCCGACTTCAGATGAGACTCTCAACAGCCGCAATCATCAGGTAAACGGATCCTCTGACTGACGACAGCGTGTCAAGAGAGTACAAACCTTAAAAATGTATGAAGAGCCTGATCAGCATCTCACTTTAGAGATTTGTATAATGTTGAAATTGACGGTTGCTTTCCATACTGGGCCCACTGCAGCACCTGATCCAGTGGATAAACACGACTCAGGGCTAAATCAGTCAAGGTTTCTTGAGTTCCACTTTGTTGTAGAAATGAAATCAGGGTTACTGTGTTTTTCCTCTCTTTAGTTTTCGCTGCCATCTTTTAACACGATCTCCAGCCGTGGGTGAGGGGGAGTTGAAAGATTCAGCCTTCTCTTGCTTCCAGTCTCCTGCTGGACTTGAATAACACAGTGACCTAGTTAGGAGGAAGCTGGTGATCTCCCCCACCTTGTCAGCGGCAGCCTGAGACTAACGGATGAAATAATTTCCTTCCACACACAACACCCAGAAAGAGTAGAGCCAGGCTCAGCTCAGGCTTGTGTGACACATAACGGCTCTCTAATCACGGCCAAACCATCCAGCTCCCTGGTGGCTTGGCGCAGGGAACTGGCCAAACTCCCCCCCCCCCCCCCCCCCCCACTCTGGACGGATATAAAGACCTGCCGGGAGGGAGGCTTCAACTTGCTACAGTCAAGTGCTGTTGGCAACCAATTATTGTTAGCAAAAGGGGAAAAAAAGGGTAGGAAAATGCACCTTACACAATGCTTTTCTCAGGCTCCTGTTTCCATGGGCACAAGTTCTGTAGGGGGGAGGGGGGGAGGTGTCAGACCCTAACAGGTAGCTACACCAGTGTAACCTCCTGTGAGCTCAATTACATTTCTGCATCAGCAGCAAACTGCTGCTGGAATGTGCGATTCCCCATCAAGTCTGGTTCCCTCTCCTCTCCTCTCCTCGGACTGAGAGGGGGAGGCCCTCTGCCAGTGGAGCTACCCCACTGCCAACTCAGTTTCATTCACCCAGAACAAGGGGCAGCATTATTCCAGCTCATGTCCCTGCCAGGCCGCTGGGCAGCACATTTACCAACAGATATGTTTACTGTTTGCGTTGGAAGATGAATCTTTTCAGCAGAGTCCATTTCGAGCACTACTTTACTGCACAAACCCAAAGCAATGTGCCAGGAAGCAAAGCATAAGACCAGACTTAGGGCCTGAACCCCAGCAGAGCTGAGTTATGAGACAGCGATGAGCCAGTGCTGCTGTGATGTGTTTATGCACTTCACCACCAACAGCAGAGGCGGGCCGGAGAAGGAGATTGTCCACACCACACACATCCAGCCTTCTCGGCTACCTGGTTAATTGCCAACTGATGATGTGGAAGGCCAGACATCAGGTCCCCACGCCGGGGGCCCGGTGCGTCGGTGTGAGCCGCCTGCTGCTTCGCGTCAATCCGCACACAGCTGTACTGCTATCAGCACTCATGTTGGAGGAAGTGCTGCCCTCCGACATGTAATCAGAGTCTGGTCCGCTCCAAAGGCCAAATAGGATTTTGCCTTTTTTTCTGCTGTACTAACAAAGCAGTGAGGACGGCTCCTTGCTGATGAGATCATCACCCACCAGGGCTGCTTCAAAGGATTACTAAAGTGTAATAAGATTTTGACCGCCAGCCACTGGATTCAGTTTCATTGTCTACAAGCCTCACTTCAACTTTTGACAAGCATTTTTATTTTTTATTAACCAAACCAATCCCTAGTGACAATGCGGCTTCATGTGTCTGTTCTGCAGCTACATGACTCATCACGTCAGAGAAGCCCAATCCAAAACTGCTATTCTATCTTCTGATGTCATCATGATGTCATCATGAGGAAGAACGTGGACGTGTGAAGAGATTCCCCTCAGCAGAGAGCAGCGCTGCCACATGTTTCTAATAATACTAATCATGCATTTTGTTTATATAGCGTTTTTTAAACACTCAAAGACACTTTACAAAGTTTTTAAAAGAAGTATACATACTATTATATCATTATCATATTAACTGCTATAACAAATCCTGCATTTAGTGATACCAGATATTCGTCAAAACTCTGGAAACACTGGAACATGCATCTGTACCTGTTTTAATTATTGGGCATAGCTATTTATATGTATATATGTATGTTTGTTTTTGTGTGTCTCTTTTGGGATATTTCTGGGAGTCAGATTGTCTTTATGTATTTGTTTGTGTGTTTGGTTTGTACCCCTCTTATAATGTGTTATGTGTACTTTTTATCTGGACCTTGAGTCTTTAAAATAAAACGCTCTTGGTCGATTGGTGGGGACGTAGGTCGCATCAGAGGAGCAGGGGCTGTGGGAAGGAGTGGGGGTATGTAGCAGGTCGCTGGGGGAAGGGGGGGGGGGCTGTTTGTGGAGGGCTTTATGAGTGAGCAGAAGGACTTTAAGTTGCATTCGTTGTAATATTGTTGGGGTTTGATGTAGTATTTGAATGTATGACGTAATGGTTTAGGAGGTCCCCCTTCCACACACCTGTTATATAGACTGCAGTATGTCAGCCTCTGATCTATAAATTACAAAAAACAGCTGTGTGTGAGGGGTGTGTGTGTTTGTGTGTGTGTGTGTTTTGTGTGGGGTGTGTGGTGTGTGGGGTGTGTGTGTGTGTGTGTGTGTGTTTGTGTGTGTGTGTGTGTTGTGGTGTGTGTGTGTGTGTGTGTTGATACAATGCAAGCACTCTATCTCATGACACTAAAGGTGAAATGGGGTGGAAGGCAGTTGACCTGTCCTGACACATTGTCAAAAGGTTTTGTTGTGCAGATGGACAAAATCCCTTTTGGGATTCTTTGAAAACTGCAACAAAAATGCTTTTAAAAGTTTGGATCACCCCAAATACTGAAACCTTTTTTCAGCGTGAAGATCAGACAGGGCTTTGGGTCTCAAAAACGACTTTAAAAAGGTCTCTGTCTCGTCTAGGATGAAGAGACTCTGGATTTTACCCTCAAGGGCCACAATTTAGGTTGAATTTGTGTGCACACAAACGCTCTTTGGGAAAGTACAAATCGCTTTCATTCATTGTTTGTGGCGTCTTTTCAATTTTAAGCATTGAAAAAGAAATTGAATTGGGGGTTTTTTGAAATATTGTTGAGTAAAAGTCGACATATTCCAGTCTGTGATTATCACCCAAATCCATTCCTTTTAATTTTAGTCAAAATAATTTCCAAATTTTTCTGCTTTTCTAACTCAAACACAAATATAATTTCCTATAAACTATCTATCTACTGTAACTATCTACCTATCTATCTACTCTATCTGTTTCGCCTGAACACCCCTGGCAGTTCATATTGCCATGGTTACATCCCAGAACAGATTATGAGGCTTTCCTCTTCTCTCTTCAGACTGAGAATATGCATCACAACTGTATGTCTATTTCAGCGCTGCCAGACACTAAAGGCTAAATCTTTGGCTCTAAGATGGATGACTGATATGTCCTTTACCTTTTAAACTCAGAAGATGATTATATAAGCCAAGTAGATTGGATTTCAACACCTGATGTAAATTCCCTAGGCTAATGTAAGTATGGGATGTAGGCCTATAACACATACCGGATCAACACCAAGCATGGACAAACACAAACAGCTGGTTCAGCAGTCGCAGGGCTGGAGTCCGGCTGTTGATTTGATTTCAGGTGGATTAAAGCAGCGATAATGGCTTCAGGGATGCTTCAGCCTTTAGGGCTTCATGTGTCCACAAATGCTCCAGACAGGCGGGATATTACACTGGCCGGTCCACAGGGACTTCCAGTGGGATAAATGTGTCTGAGAGTAGGGCAGGTCCTCCATCACTTCTCTTCTGCTCAGTGTGATGAAGGATAAGATGAGTGTGAGGAGGAGGCTCAGGTCGGAGTGCTCACACTTATAAATGCTTTCAGCATGCGCGTCAGAGGTCAGGGGCTCCAATAGGTTCCAGTCCTACACAGTAAATATTGGCTGTGAAATTTACAGTTAGTTACTTCAGATTTTACAGTAACATTACTGTTTATGATTTTTACAGTAGCATGCTGTAAAGTGCTTTTCCTGTTCACTAAATCTTAAATAACTTAACAATTTTCCTGTTGTCTGCAGTTAAATTGAAATATTTTAGAATATGGGTGATTCTATTAATGCTGCTAATGTTAAATCAGAGTGATACAGTTTTTAAATTGTACACTGTGAAACTGAATTTACAGTATTTAACTATTGCACACTGTTAATAGTACTGTATTGCCATATACAATACAAAAAACAGTGCGTAACTGTTTTTATTTGCAAACCAGCACTGTAAATGCAGTTGAAATCACAGTATTTAATTAATATTTATTCTACAATAAAACAAGCAGTACTGTAAATACAACTAAAATCACAGGGTTTAACTGTGTTGTATTTTACAGTGGATACATAAAATACATTAAATTGAAGTATGGTCCCTTTACTGTAAAAAGAATTCACAGTAAGTTACTGTAAATTTTAAATTTGTTACAGTGTATGGTTTGAGATGTTCCATGTTATCCATCTGGGCTCCGGTTGACATGTCTTCCCAGAGGATGGGTCCATGTAAAAAGGCCCTTCTAGTGGGGAAAGAGCCCCCAGAGAATTATGGGTGTTGCAGTCAGCGGACCATTGTCTGCGGGTTCATCACTGCGTTACACATTACATTACGTGATACAGAACTGATTCAGCATCTGATCCAGGTTCGCTTGTAGAGTGTGGAGGTTCAGGTCTCTGATGTCTGCCTGATCCTGTCTCCCTGTCTCTCTGCTGGTAACAGACTTCACTCACTTTGTTTTGGGTGCGTTAAGGAGGAGTTCTTCAAGAGATTATTTGCAGTTATGTAATCCTCAAATGCAACTTATCAGCACAAGTTTTCCCTAAATCCAAAAACCTTGAAATCCAATGATGCAGCAGAAGTCTCAAAATCTTTCAAAAAGCCAGACGCTGGAGTGTATTATAAGGGGGGTAAGTCTTTTGACCGTCTGGTCAGTCATGTGACCATGTACAGATTGTTTACACAGAGACCATCCCTGTCCACTTACACACACTAAGCTCTTTGTATAACTTAGGTTACAGAAGCAGAAGCACCTGTCCATCACCCCCCACCCCCCCAACTCTCGGTGATCAACAGGCAAACCGTGTTTCTCCACATTTCAATAAAATACTGTTACACTTATTGAAGTGTTTCCATCGGAACACACACACACACACACACACACAAACACTTAAACAAACGCACGCACGCACATGCACACACATGAACACACGCACATTCACACACACAGGCATAAACACACATGCACACACACACAAAAGCACACAGGCACACACGCACACACACAAGCACGCAGGCCCACACACACACACACGCACACACATGCACACACATGAACAGACACACACATGCACATTCACACACAGGCATAAACACACATGCATGCACACACACGCACATACAAACACATACGCACGCACACACGCACGCACGCACGCACACACAGGCAGGCACACGCACGCACTCACACACACACACACAAGCACACAGGCAAGCACAAACACACACACACACATACTTAAGATGATGATTTTACCACAAACTCGGTCATCTTAAGGCAGCGGTGTGAAAGCCAGAATCTACTGTATACGCATCATCTTTAATGTGCTGAGGTTGAGGAAGAACTTATGTGTTACCTCTGCGGGATTTTGCAAAAGTTCTCTATAAAAGTTACTGCTTTCAACTGTTGCTGTTGCCCAAAGGGGCGTAGTCACGCTGCGAGGCTCCAAAGCCCACCACAGGCTCACTTTGCCAAACTGGATCCTGAAAATATTTGGATTCAACAAATCACTGCTGCTTTCACGCTATACCCAATTCTGCTGCAGCGTCCTGGTTTCCAAGCCCTGTCCACAGTCCCGCTGCTGCAGTCGTACTGATGACCAGTGGAGCAAGTCCGGTCGAAGCCAAATGTATCGGCATTCATGTATTCCCATTTGGTTACTCACTCATCCCAAACAGCTCTATAGAGGCTTGTCTGTAGAGTGTGTGTGTGTGTGTGTCTGCAGTTGGGCTCAAGCTGAAAGCTGACATGTAGTTTTACATCCACACCAGTGTCTCTCATAAACCCCCCAGACCAGCGCTGATGCCAATCGGCTTCATCCTCACAGGGCTTTGGCCTCACCTGTGTGGATGTGTGTATCAGTGCCCTCCCAGAGCAATAGAAAAGGATTTATTACCGTCCAGACTGAGTCTCCAGATGTATGAGCAGTTTGTGCTGTGTTGCTGAAATGGGCCAGGGTCAGAGCAGGAAGGATGGAGGTCACTGTCTGTTTTATGGAGCTCCCCGCTCAAAGGCTTCAGCTGTAACTCAAGACAAAGCTGCTGAGTGGTGTGTGTTGGCGCAAATGACAACCTAACAATGGTTTCTTCCAACTGTGTTTGTGTGTGTGTTCATTTCTTTTTTATAGTAGGACATGTGATTCATTAGTTTAGAAATGTCTGTTTCTGGACATTATGTTACCGCTGTGATCACCGGGAGTAACGTCAACCAAAGTCTTGGTCATGTGTGTTACACAATGTTACACAGCGCTACTGCTCTGCCTATTCAATCCGTCCAGTCAAAAACATCAGGTATCGTTATAGAGTTGAGGGAAGAATCTCTTTGGAATAATAGGCCATCGCTCCTTCTGGCGTGTCAAACGCCCTGTCTTGCCCTTTATTTGTGACACGCAGCCATGCTGTGAAAATCAGCCAATATCTAACTTCAGCCTTGCGAAGAAGGGATTTCAGAATCAGCTTTATTTGCCAGGTATGAGGAATTTTGCTTTGGGTCATCATTGCTCACAATGCGCTAACACTTACATATTCTGCTTTTATCCACCACATATTTATGATATATCATGAAGCATTTACTTTAAATAATAGGATGTGTATTTTTGTTATGCATCTCAAACAAGATATCTTTAAAGGGGCACTCCACCAATGTCCACATGTAGGAGTGTCATAGAGCAAATCTCTTCCGTGTGTGTGTGTGTGTGTGTGTGTGTGTGTGTGTGTGTGTGTGTGTGTGTGAGAACAGGTGCCATGTAACACACCGGTCTGTGAAAGGGACTGACTTAAAGGTTTATATGGCATTTTCTACTAATCATTCTGGTGCCTATGGCATTTCACTGCAGTTTGTCTACTGGGTATATAGCTTAGCTATGTTTTCATGCACATTTTTTTATCCAAATTAAGTGATATTGAAAGAAAAATGCCTTATGGAAACAGTAAAATTTGATGGAATTTCATGAATGTCAAAGAGGAAATACGTTCGGTCTCATCTGATTTTCTCTCGATGATATTCGGCCTATGTGATAAACGCTGATGGAAACGTTATTTGCTGAATAAATAATGAATTGTGATTAAGTTTTAGGTCATTTTATGGTGGCAACCTGCCACAAAATGAAGAAGTAGTTTTGGTTAATTTCCTCCAGTGTTTCCTCTCTGTCTGCACACATGGCAGATGTCAACGAAGACAGATGGAAGTGGACGGACGAGGAGACGAAAGACTTTGAATTTAATTTATCAGGTACTCCCGAAGAAAATGTCCAACAAAGGTTAGGACAAGCCATGGGACGTCCTGTGGAGTACATAGACGCTCAAACAGCGAGACATGTCTCAAAAAAAGACTCTTGCAGCGGTGCCGGAGGGACAATAAATGGCAAGTTGCATGGCAGCTATAAGCTGGTACACAAGCACTAATACAACTTGTCCAATTGTTGTGCGATTCAGTACAAAAATGAATGGAAACACCTTAAAAATGTCTCAAATCAATCCGATATACCAATTTGATCGCAAAACAGCATGTGACGTCATTTCCACATGTTTGTATTTGCTTTAAAGCCGTTGGATGGAAACACACTTTCACCAGCTTCATTCACATGAGTTTTATTACCAAAGTTCAGATAATTTGATTGACAAGTGGATGGAAACTTAGCTTCTGTGAACATGAATGTTGAAGTGCCAGGAGAAATAAAGCCCCCAATGACAGTACTTTTCAGTCAATAAGACGGCGCCTAAAGCACCGTTCAGCCAGACACTTTGATCAATCGGCAATTTCATTGCATTTTGAAAGAAAGACATCATAATAACAAAAACACGTTTGGGTGGGGTGCCCAAAACATCGAGTATAATATAAATGAAACACTAAAATATAGCAGATCCAAACAGTATATTTTTTCGTGACCATATACAATTTTGTTGCCATTTGATGCATTGTGCCAGAGTTAGCCTCAGGCTAATTTACATCTGCAGTCTGTATTTATTATTTCCAGTATACAATAGATCAGTGTTTCCCAAACTTAGGGTCGGGACCCAAAATGGGTCGCAGACCCGTTTTATTGGGTTGTCAATTGGCGTTAATGCATATCAATCTTGTGTGAATGAGCGTTCTTTTTTGCTACACTGGTCTGTTCAGCTCAGATGCTGTGGGGGGAGGGGGGGTTCTGTCTCTCTCCTCTCTTATCCTAGGAGGGGATAAGAAAATTAGTTGAGAAAGGGGTGAGACCCAGAAAGGACAATAGAGACCTTTTCTGTTTTTGTTTACTTTTACAATGGAATAAATATACTTCATATACATTTAAATTCATGGTTTGTTCCGTCTTTTGTCCACAGTTTAAAAATTATGATGTTACAATGATTCATGGTGTATTTTTGTAAATTTGGGTCCTGGGGAGACACCAAATTTCTCTTTTGGGTCTTGAGCTGTAAAAGTTTGGGAACCACTGCAATAGATGATCTCTTTGAGGACGTATTGTTGAGAGGAGGTATGGGTACCAGAGAAGGCGGAAGCGATGTCGTCCTCCATGAACCCAGCTAACCTGTTACAGATGGCTGTGTCTTTGCTTTATGAGCGGCTCTGCTCTGGTAGAGCCTCAGTTTGTCACAATGCGCTGTCGGCTCTGCCAGCTGCTGCGATCCTGAGGGGTGTCTCCCATGTTACTGGCTTGCTGAGGCATGCGCGTGTGTATGTGCCGTAATTAACTGTCCAGCATGCTTTGAAGAGGCCGCACCAGGCGGACGAGGCAGGCTCATTTGTGATGCTTGGTCACTCACACAAAGGGAAGTCAAACTTAAATTCATCCTCATTGATTTCCATATGAACTACAGAGTGTTTTCCTTCTGAAATCCAGTACAGGCTGTCCATCACTGTAGGTAATACAGGTATTTACAAGCTGTAAAAGACAAAAGTAAGTTACGCTCTACACTACCCCTCTTCAACCTCCTGTTGTCCTCAGGTCAAATTTGACCCCTTTAAAAAATGTCTCTGAATAAAGGGTTTCTTTTTAACCAAATTACCACAAAAAATGGATTGGATTCCATATAACGCTCTTTGCAAATGCAATTGATCACTTTTACTCATGACTAAACTCATCTGTACGTTCCTCTGATCTTAACTAATAGTCAAAATAATTCATAATTTTGGCTTTTTTTAACTCACATATTAGGTATAATTCTATATAAATGAGGGTTCTTGACCATGAATTCCAAAAAGTAGTGTAGAACTAGTGGTAGTAAGGTGGTGCTAGTGAAAACTAAAAAAAAAGGTCTGGAAAAAGGGACAAAAATGTCAAATATTTGTCCGTTTTTGACCCAGGACGACAACAAGGGTTAACTGACTGTTTCACAGTGAATCCTCTCATCCCGTCCACTGTTCAGCCCTCTACTTCAGGCTGCTGCTGACAGAAAGGTTGGAGGGACACATGGAAGATCATTGTTCCTGAAGTCTGGATATTGTTTTGGGGAAAATGACATGGCGGATAGCTAACATTAGTTGTACTGATTGCCATTTGTACACAATGTTATTGACTTTATATTTTGCTAGCATAGCTTTAGCTTTCTGAGCTGAAGGGTTCTCTGAGCTGAGCCGACTAGAAATATCTTCGTTGCTAAGGGTGGCAAGTTGTATCTAAGGCCCGTACTTTTTACTGGAGCAGTGAACAATATTTGCATTGCATATGAACACGAATATTTGTTCCAGGGATTAGTCTAGTTCTAATTTAAGAGGTATTTGTTGAAGAAAAACTTCAGATTTTGATTGTAAAACACATTAAATGATAAATGGACGATCTCTTTGACAAGTGACCGTGGTATGAGCCTGTAAATTCCCTCCGAGGTGTCTATTTTGAGGACGTAACTGACGAGGACGAGGCCAGAGGCGTCCGGCGTGCAGCTGAGCCCTAACTCCACACGACTCTCGCTGACGTTCTGCCACTCAGACGCAATCAATCTCGCAGAGCTGCACCGGCCTGTCAGGTTTTTTGATTTTGCCCATTTTCTGCAACGTCTCTGGTTGATCCATTTGAATAAGTGCTGGACGTAAAGGAGCCATACTTCCTCTGGTGCTCTTAGTAGCAATTACCCAGCAGGCTCTTTGCTCTCACACTGAAACTGCCGCTGTAATTATGGGCTGCTGTACTGACGCTATACCTTCACCCCTCTCACTCACACACACACACACAGAGCTGAGGAATGTGAAGAGAAGTGTGAACATCCAGGAGGTAAGACATGGCTGAGCCTGATGTTGAACATGCACGTGGACGCCGTTCCACAGAGCAGTGTGTGATTATCCCCCTGAACAGGACGCGCTGAAACCTTCAGCTATGCTCTGTGTTCCGCAGAATGCGCTGGCATACAGATGTGCAGTGAAGCCGCTGAGATCTGGGACAGACAGGGGTTAGCTGGAATACCGGGGTGAGAGGAATACAGGAACACAACTTATTGGAGGAAGATATCAACAAGTAGAACCAAACTGAAGGTGCTACGAAGCTACAGCTATGACGTTATCCAATGGCGCCCAGCGTTTTTTAACATGTTAAGGAGTCTAGAGGTCCTCATGTTCAGTGAAGCAGTTTAAGTCACACTTCCACATGCATTCCTCCAGCTCATCCATTCCATTTGTCAACCGTCTCGGCCACCGTGAACAGGAGATTGAATATTGGACACCAAATGAAAGACAATGTTGATCTGTCTGTCCAATGTACAAAAATTGAATGAATTAATATGGCTCCTACGCCAGGAGTAACACATAAACGCAAAAAGGTTCTCTTTTATTTCCTGAAAAGGTCAGTGTCATTACTCAGGATCCCTCATGGCTGCGTTTTATTCTAGTTATGTCATCGGCAGCTGATGGCTGGGATGTAAAGGATAAACTGGGATAGACAGTCACAGGTACAATGGCTGCTATTATCCAATCTACTGAGAACACATGAAGGGATGGCTGTTATTTCCTTAACCAATATCGGGGTGTATTTCTACAGCCAGTTACCCCACCGTTATACCGTGGCTTGAATAAGTTTAGACACCCATGCTTAAGTTGACTAAAAAGCGGAATTAAAAAAAACATCTTTTGGAAATTGATCTTAATGCCTTAATTCAAAAAAGTTAGGAAAATCCAACCTTTTAAGGACACCATTTTTTTGTGCATTAATACTGTATTGTGAATAAATAAATGTTCTTCCTTAAAATATAAGGGGCATAAGTATACACCCCCCATGTTAAATTCCCATAGAAGCAGGCACATTTTTATTTTTAAAGGCCAGTTATTTTATGGATCAGGATACTATGCATCCTGATAAAGTTCCCTTGGCCTTTGAAACTAAATTAGCCCCCATCATCACATACCCTTCACCATACATAGAGATAAACATGGGGAACTTTTCATAAAATCACCTCTCAATGCAAATCAAACCAGCTTTTAAGCTAATTGAAATAACACCATATCTACCTATCTCTAGGTATGGTGAAGGGCATGTGATGATTGGGGGTTATTTTAATTCCTAAGGCCAAGAGAACTAAATCAGTAATCATAGTATCCTGGATCCATGAAATAACTGGCTTTTTTTTCCATCTTTTTAATCAACTTTACCATGGTTGTGTAAACTTATGCAAGCTCCTGTATCTGAAAGCCTGCTTCTTCTTCCCTCTGTCTCTCTATCCATAATTGGAATCCATTAGACTTCAAACCTGCCATCATTAAATACAAGCTCTGGGGTAAATTTGGATGTAATTCATGTTGGCGAGACATATGCATGGCTCCATAAGTGAACACAGCAGGGCTCCAGATATATTTTCTCTTTGTCTCAAATGGCTGACAGGTCGTGAGAATAAATAGAGCAGACTCTACACCTCAGGAGACCACTGAGCCCTCTGGAGTCTCCGGAGCTAGTTGTTCATTAATAAACACTTAGTAGTCCCCATTTCCCTCCATCCTTCCCTCTCTGCTTCTCCACGTCTCCATCCCTGCACAGGGAAACAAGAATCATTATGCTGACTGCGTTTTTTACAGATGCATACTATACAAGCTGAGAGAGAAAAGAGATGCTGCAGGGTCTTTTCAACAGTCTTTCCACAAATTGTGATCCGCAAAAATCTATCAAGTCGTTTCAGCAAGGAAAGTGTATTTGTACAAACTTAATAGACAAAGTGCTTTACATGACGCATTAACATAAGAAATAACTACAGCAAGAAAAGCAAACTAAAGCGGACCTTTTACAAAAGATAAAAACAGAGTAATGAATAGTAAATGGGTTAAGATGTGTGTGCAGTGGATTTAAGGGTTCATAAAGGTGGTGCAACTCTTCATGTTGTGAAAGTTTGAAACCGTCAGGACAAAGCTCTCTCAATACCTTAGATGGTCACATGGTAGAAGACAGACATGTATGTTGGTCAGCTGATTTTGTGATACAGCTAAGCCGATGCAGAGACCTGCAAAGACCTACAAATTCTCACCCCAATCGCATCAAAATTGACACTTGGTGAGGTGCCTTTGACGTTTGTTACTGACGCAAAAAGTCGTCCGGACGCAGAGCTTTTAAATATGACACTAAATATGGGAAGTTATACATGGGAAGTTCAACATTGCGTGAAGCAAAGCCATTATTTCCAGGGCTGGACTGGGGTAAAAAAAATCTGCCCTGGACTTTTCAGACCCAGACCAGCCCACCACAATCGGCCAGACACCAACCACCCTTGCACTCCCCTTCAACACATATACACACCAGCAGGATTCAATTATGGCACAATTAACCAGCCACATGCTGGTAACATATGCAAGTGGCTGATAGATTTACTTGACTCACCATCCAATAAGAAGTAAAATTTTTACATTCACCAACCATTTAGCTGGTGGACAAAAAATGTATTTTGAACTCTCCATACCAGCCCCTAATACTGCCACATAGCTCAGTGGTGAGTTAAATTGTATGGTCAAGCACTCATTGAGTGTCTTCAAGATGTCTTGTATAGTTAAAAGGTGATAGGTCTGTAAATCAAGCTAATGCTGCATATTGTACACAGTATGTGACATGTATATTTTTAAATGTGCATAAATCAGAAAGCTATAATGTTAGTATTATGATTGCAAGTGCCTTAGCTTGCTAACACATAGCTAACATTAGCGTACTATCAGCTAACTTATCCTCTCTAGTAGACAAAGTTGCTAAAGTCATTGCTTGACGTGCTTAAATCTCATGTTTTAGCTTGCTGCCGGCACTTTGTGGAGTTCGCCGCCGGTGGGGGCTGGACTTAAATGCGCTCTCTCTCTCTTTCTCTCTAAAGGATGGAAGTGGGCCCTATTAGGATGTGACTTGCAAGTGTTCAGATGAGCGACAAACCAGTGGGCCAATCATTTGAGCTCTCTCCTCTCTGTGGGCCGGTCAGTCAAAGACCAAGAATGTGAAAGCTAGGATGATGGCAAATAGCAGACAAAAATTCTGCGCAAGGAGTAGTCTTTGACCTCAGCATTCTCTCGTCGTTACAACGCGTCGAGCAGAATAGCATAGAGGCCGCTCAAATCACAGAATGGCCGCACGTCCGCTATGCAAATAATCGTCAACAATCAACACTGCACATTTTCAGACAGTCTCGCCTGGAAGACATTTGTAGTGTCATCGTAGCAATCATTGGTACACATGAAAAGGCATGCGATGAGACACACAAAAAAAAATGACAGAAATGCTCAAACTCTGCCTGCTTTCTCAGCTCTACACAGCCAGCCAGTCCCAATGTAAAGTGAGTGTGAATGTGATAGTGGGGGCACAGACCCAATCACCAATGTCGGAAATTTGTCAGGGGAGGGGGTTCCAGAAGCTATTCCACTGCTGATTACTTGCCTTTGTTGCTGCAATCAAACTCCAATCAAATAACCACAACATTGCCAGTTGGTCCAAAAAATGTACGCCCATTGTAGAACACTAATGTTGGGGGCGCTATCATCTTACAATAAATACAAATAAAATGTAGTTTTTTTATGGGTAAGACACAATTTGACTAAATTAGCACACAGGTCCAAACATACACCAGGGATACACAGGTATCATTAAGTCCTTAGCAAACATACATTTTATTGTTAATTTGACTTGTCAACATGTTTTAGGAGAAATATGGCACAATGTGCATTCAGAGGGTCGGGAGAGGCTAATTACTGCATTCAGAGAGCATCATTGCTGTTTCTGCTGAGGAGCCCAATGAGCACACATGGACAGCCCTAATGGCTCATCCCGAAGCTGATTGAGAAAATATAATGGATGTAGGGAGCAGAGCAGCACTCAAACCTCTTCACAGCTGCTGAATGGAGTTGGCCCCGCTCGCTATTGTCCAGTGTAGCCTCTGCCTGCCGCTGACCTCCTGCCCTCACCTCTCACCTCTGTCCATCACAGCTGCTGCCCAGATATCATGTTTTCTCCAGAGGAAGGGCTCCCTTCTTTTGCTCACAGCAAAGGTGGATAGCGGAAAATAACAGCGCTTTGAAATGCTATGAAGTCTGACTCGTGCTGGCTTTTCATTGCTTGACAAGCGCAAAGAGAGAGAGAGAAAAGATGGTGAGAAGGAGAAAGGAAGGATGGGAGACAGAAGAGAAGAAGGTGAGGAGTAAAAAGACAAGCCTTCCTGGCTGTGTGTCTGCCTCCGGCTCTACTGCTGGCTAATATAAGCAGTGGAGATAAACTATAAAAGTTAACATCCCCAGTTGCCTCACTTTCCATTAGAAACACCTCTTTCATTGTGTTTGTAAGAGAATGGTCCTCATTAAAATTCATTGCACCACAGTTTCTCTGACAGATTCTCTCACAGAGCTTAAATAGATTTGCAAAACATGGCATCTTTTTAATGCCTTTGCCACTATAACAAATGAAGAAATTGTGCACGCTGTGGCACTTTGACATGACTGAAACAACACTTACATTTCATTGACATTCAGGGACCACCAAAAGCCTATCAGAGCCCAGTCCTGGGGTGGGCATCAATCATGGGAGTTGGGCTCTTCTAAAGCAGAAGAACAGGCTCTGACAGGGGCCCATTATTCAGCAGCTCATCTCCGTCGCCTGTCAGCCCGTTGGCCGGCCTCGTACCCAGGGGTCGCTATTGGTCATCAGTCACATCACTGACATCATTACATCCGGCTCTAGACTGTGTTTTCATCCGTTTAACAAGGTGATAGTAGTTGTCACTCAGGAGACAGTAAAAGAGCATCAATTAGCACCAGAGACAGCCAGGGATCCCACAGGCTCAACTGAGAAGCATAATCGTGTCTAAAAGACTTCATGTCCCATGATTAACCCCATTGCTTTTCACAACACTGTTGAAACACCAAAACTCTAATCATCTCTAGACAGCAGGCCGGCATTCTTTAGTGATAGAATACATTTGGGCCAAAATGTCTGGGTGATGGTGAAAGGGAAAAGACACCAAACGTTGACCAACCTTGGCTGTGAACAATGAAACATGCTGGATTTCTTTCTATAGTCTGAATTTAACTTTCTGAATGATTTCTGTATGCGGATCTGGTCCAAGTGCTTGATTCTCTGTTCAGATTAAAAACTACCTGAGCCAGTGCCATGCAGCTCAATTCAGCAACAGATGCTGTACGTAATCAATGAAATTATGACATGTTCATATCATCATGGACCACATTAAGTTTCCATTACCCGTCATGCATATGCATAAGTTCTTCTTCATCTTTCTCTTCTTACGTTATACGCAGATGATGTTCTGCTGTCTGCAGGGAAACTTACTCGCTCTGTGGCTGTCTGCAGGATTAGTAAGGAGGCTGAAGACAACCAGGAAAGCCACAAGGGAGTTGGGGGGGAATGACATGAGGACGGTGAAGTGTGTGTGTGTGTGTGTGTGTGTGTGTGTGTGCGTGGCATGTGGGAGGAGAAGGGCGTGCACAAAGAAATGTTTTATATAACACAAAAAATGAAAGTGTGAGGCAAGTGGAAGGATGCAATTCAAATGGCATTTGTGATAAGGTGACATTTAGAGAAATCTCAACTCCATCTCCTTTTTAAAGCAAAGGTCTTATCTTGATCCTAGAAAGCCTGGCTGATGCTTTACAAATTGTAGTAGTAAAGGAATATACAGCGACACAGCACACATTTTATTTGGCAAACTAAGCTATTTTACAAGGACTCCTTTTAGGCCATAAAGATACTTGAATTCACTTTCCCCACTTTTTTTGCAATACAACCTTTAGTATTTTTTAAGCTTAAAACTGCCACATCAAGTCTTCATATCTATGATCACACAGTTCACTAGCATGGACCACGCCACAACCATGTGTTAGTTAAAGATTTAATGAACATTATGAATGTGCAAATGAACATTATGAATGTGCGAAATTGATGTGGATGTCGTCTGATGGCTGGTCTGGGAGGATGTGTGATGTCCGGGTGGAAGAGACTCAGGATGGGGGTTCTGTCTCAGAAGCAGTTTTCGCCCGAATAGTTTACAGACCCCCCAGACGGTACCTAGAAGAGACAAGAGAGAGAAGTGCAACAGGAATGGAAGATGGACGAAAGGAGAGGGAAAGGGAGGGTGGGTCAAGCAATCAGAGACGCAAGTCTGGCTACGCAGCACGGTATATGTAGGTTTGTCTGGTGATTAGAGGTGTGGTTTAGGCGTGGCCCTGCTCCCGAACCTTAGTTAACAAATTAACTCCATTTCACTAGCATGGACCACGCCACAACCATGTGTTAGTTAAAGATTTAATGAACATTATGAATGTGCAAATGAACATTATGAATGTGCGAAATTGATGTGGATGTCGTCTGATGGCTGGTCTGGGAGGATGTGTGATGTCCGGGTGGAAGAGACTCAGGATGGGGGTTCTGTCTCAGAAGCAGTTTTCGCCCGAATAGTTTACAGACCCCCAAAAGTGTCAGATTGTGTAAAACTGATTGTGCGTGGGCTTGACTGAAATTGTTGACATCGTTTGTGAATGTAAGACCGGTGTGCTTGGAATGACCTGCGGCCTGGGAACTGAATGGTTTGATGGCAGATGCCTGATCTAGCGACTGTGGATGCTGCGACGATGTGGAAATGTTTGGGTGATATGGCTGAAATGCAGAGAATGCTGTTTCTGAAACAAAAGTCAAGTGGCCATTTTGGAATAGTGAAAAGTGGGTGTTGTGAAGGTGCCTTGGCGGCCTGGAGCCGATGTATTTGATGGCTGGCTAGTAGGTTTTAAATGAGTAAGACTCGAGACCATTCGTGCCCCCAAAAGAAAGGAAGCCGACAAGGGGGTAACCCCACGGGTCAGGGAAAAAGGAAGGAACCCGGCCCCTTTCCCAATACGGAATACGAATAAATAACAATACATTTTCGTAAAAAGCCCTAATTTTACAAAAAACCTCAAAGGGCAAAGGGGGGAAACCCAAAAACAACAATACTCAAAAATAGTGCCAAGGGAACAAAAAGCAGGGAGAGGGGGGGCCCGGGAAAAGGGGGGGGGCCCGGGGGGGGGGGCCCTGGGGGGGGGGGGGAAAAAGGGGAAAAGGGTGGGGGGGTTTGGGGAAGGGGGGGGGGGGGGGGGGGGGGGGGGGGGGGGGGGGGGGGGGCGGGGGGGGGGGGGGGGGGGGGGGGAACAAAAAGAAGGCTAAGATCGTCAAGCACGAAGGGAAGGTCCCCCTGAGGGGGAGGGGCACTGCAGTCGGCCAGCAGAGAAAGGGGGAGCAAAACCCTCGGCCAGGAAGCAAGGGAAGGGTAGGGAAAGGTAAGGGATGGGGGGATGCATTGCGCAGGGTCTCTTGAAGCCTGGAACACGGGGTTTAAAGGCAGAGAACGCCCGAGACTGCAACAGAGGGGCGGCCGGGGGGAAATACCCCTGACCCCCCCAAGGGGGACCCGGGGGAAAGCGTTCGGGGGCCGCCCGGGCCCGGACCATGCGCCAATGCGGCCAAAGCCGACCCCTGCTACGAACCGGAGGGGCGGGGGCCCCGGGGCTGCCCCCCCGGGTGGCAACGGGCCCGGGAGACCCCCACGATGGCCCACGGGGGAGGGCCCATGACGAGGAGAGGGTAAATGCCGATCCCCCCCGGGTTTCGACATCCCGCCCCCACGGAACGGGGGGAAGGGAACCGAGACCCCCGGAAAGCAAACCAAAAGCCGGGGGAAAGGGGACCGGCGGCGGAGGAGAGTAATCGGGCAAGGGGGCATGACGACCGCAAACCCAATCCTCAATCGGGCCGTGGAACAATGACGGGATCCGACCGCTGCGGCGGGGGTTAAAAAAGTCCTTACGAAAAGAGGCGTACAAAACGTCCAGGCCCCCGGTTAGGTACAGCCCGTCCACACCCCCCGGGGGGCGGGGAAAAAGCCCCACCGCTTTTGGAAGCAATCGAACCAATTGGTACGCAGCAGGTAAGGGAGGTTTTTTGGTGATTAGGGGTGGTTTAGGGGGTGCCCCCCCCTCCCGAACCTTAGTTAAAAATTTAAATCCCTTAGTGATAATGAGTGTTATGATATTTACATTTGGGGGAAACAAGATTGTGTTGTGAGATCACCACCAAGGTCATAGTTTACCCCCTAAAGCTACATTCAAGCTAACAGTTACCCGGGAAACTGCAATGCTATTTTTTTCCCTTTACCACCAAACCGCCGGACGGACCCGTTTTTGCAGATAGTGACGGGGCTGTGCAGTTGGGAGGAGGATTTAGGTTTATCCTGGAGAAATCATTCCCTCCCTTCCCCTCTTAGGTGAGCCCAATACTTCCCGACCCCCTTTCCTTTGGTTGCCTTTCCCCAAAATAAGCTCTTTGGGTTCCCCCCAATAACCCGATCTCCCTTTTTTCGGGCCCCCAAACCCCTTTATCGTCCCCCAGGAGAGCAGACAAAAGAGGAAAAGACACAGGCCTGAACCCTTTGCCCAGACAGACTGTGGTAAAGCGACCATAAAGAGATGCTGGGCTTGAATGGCGCTGCGCTGTGATGGGGAGCTCTCTAGCTTTAATTATGGGCTCTGTCTGTGAGGATGCCCCCCCCCCCCCATCCATATCTGCAATGTGCGTTGAAGGAAGCTTCAGTTAATGCATCTTTATTTCCTTAACTCATAGCATAAACTACACTGGCCCTGAGATCTTGAGAACTAAATCACAAACACAATCAAATTAAGGAAAAATCTTCTTTGATTTGACAAGACAATAAAGACTAAACAAGCACAATAAAACATGCTGCTACACAATCATTCATATAAACATCGTTGGTAGTAAAGTGGCTGACAAACGGTGAACACATTTTTCCCAGCTGTGACCCTTGAAAATGACACTTGTATAATCAGAATTTGATCAGTAAAGTCCAGTAACATTTAAAAGTTAGATTAAATAATCTAATCCAACAGGAAGTTGGCACCTGGAGAAGGTCTGTAATAAGCATGGTCTATGGCTCCAAAAGCGAATGATGAAGCTGTTTCTGCATACGTGTCCAGTGAACAACTCTCGTAAGTGCACCATCTTTTAAAAATCCAGATCTCCTTAATAAATTCACAGGCATACAGGTTGTTGTCACGGTGTGTGGCTGGGGTTATTTACCCCAGGATTTAGCAATATACAGGCTGTGTTAGCATGTACAATGCTGTGTATTGTATAGTATGTGTACCTAGTGTATAGTGTATATTTGTTTGCAAATATCTGCAACAAATTACTGTGGAATGTGTTTACATTTTTTGTGTTGTCTGTTTTTGGTTGTGTTATTAGTACTTGGGATGTGTCTGTATTTGGTCATGTTATTTGTATTTGGTTGTGTCTGTATTGTGTTGGGTTTGGGTTGTCTATATTTGATTGTGTTGTCTGTATTTGATCTGTATTTGGGTGTGTTGTCTGAATCTGGTTGTGTTGTCTGTATTTGGTTGTGTTGTCTGTATTTGATCTGTATCTGGTTGTGTTGTCTGAATTTGGTTGTGTTGTCTGTATTTGATCTGGATCTGGTTGTGTTGTCTGTATTGGTTGTGGTGTTGTATTTGGTTGTGTTGTCTGTATTTGGTTGTGTTTGTATTTGATCTGTATTGGGTTGTGTTGTCTGTATTTGGTTGTGTTGTCTGTATTTGATCTGCATTTGGTTGTGTTGTCTGTATTGGTTGTGGTGTTGTATTTGGTTGTGTTGTCTGTATTTGATCAGTATTTGGTTGTGGTGTTGTATTTGTTGTGTTGTCTGTATTTGGTTGTGTTGTCTGTATTTGATCTGTATTTAGTTGTGTTGTTTGTGTATGGTTGTGTTGTCTGTATTTGGTTGTGTTGTCTGTATTTGATCTGGATCTGGGGCCTGTTGCACGAAAGTAGAATAAAGATATCCAGGATAAATGAAAAAGCGCAGCTTGACTTAGTGTGACCTGCTCATCGCGGCTAAATCGGTTGCACGTTTGCCGAGCCAGGATGAACAGGTGGAGCTATGTCAAGCCAGGTGTAGATAGCTGGGATAAGTGCACGTTCACGGCTTTCTCAAATAGACCACGTTATCGATCACAGATTTACTGATGCAGAGATGAGAAGACGCATGCGCCAAATGTTTCACCCAATGAGCAGCAGCTTCAAATGGACAGTAACGAGGAGGGGAAGAATATGGAAAAAGGGAAATACGGCTCTTATCAAACGGAGAAAAAAAGCCCAACATAGCGGACCCGACTGAATGTGTGGGGGTTTAAAAATATCTACTTTGCCTCAAAAGTGAGCAGAGGGAACTAATGTTCCTCGGGAAATGGACCCTACGGACTTTAGGCTTAATTTCAAACCCTTACTCACAACGTGAGAACATGTTTTACAACCATGCACAAATGTCTATAAGCATATCTAATTCTTTGTACAATTAATGTTCATACAGAACAATCAGAAAGGGACAACAACTAGAAAAAAAGTAAATGACTTCAATACACGCTGTGAGCATATATGTAAAACAATATTCATGTTTTTTTATTCTTCTGACAAGTGACCGCACCAAAATAAAAAGGTTAAGAAGCATTGTGGTGTTCCCAGTGTGATGAATGATAACTCCACTACATACGTGCTGTATATAGACCACGTTATTATACCGGTGATGTGAGACTTATTAGGAAGGTTATGAAACCAATGTAAGCTATAATAGAAAACATTGGGCCCACTTATTAAGGAGTAACACAAACTACCCTTCATTAGAGAAGGACAAGCAACAAGAAAATGAAATCATGAATGTATTGGTCTCTGACCAGTCTGCCATTATTATCATCTGGGAATATCGCTACATTAATATCGTCACACTTAATCTCCGGAGCACGTCCTGTATAAACCTGAAGCTGAGACCACGGACGCTGCGCTGCTCATCTCTACTTTTACAGAGAGAGTGGACGCTGACGCGACTCGCAAGTCTGCTGGCAGGCAATAGCCACCGGGCACCGGCCACCGGGCAGCAGCCACCGGGCAGCGGGCACCGGCCACCGGGCAGCGGCCGCACGCCAGGCAGCCTCGACACAGTACCGTCCCACCGGGAAAAGTCCCACTCCGCATCAGGGTGCCAGTGCAACCATTCCTAACATCTAAACAGCTGTAGTAGGGTTTAAATCAAACTCGCGAAAACAAAAGAGACAAGTAGGCCAATGCATGTTAATAAAAATGAAGCAGAACACATGCAGAAGACAACGCAATAACTGTTAAACACGTTTATTTCGGATCAGACGGCAGCTGATTTGACACATGAAACTCCAGGATTAATCTTAGCCTGGCTGTTAGCCTGCTCTGGACCAGGCTAGCCGCAAAGAATAAATCTCCATGGTTACTTGGCTGGGCTTGATTCAATCTGGTTTCGTGCAACCGAGTCCAAGCTAAATTCATCCAGGATGACTTGAATATCCCGGCTTAATCCCTTATCCTGGTTTCGTGCAACAGGCCCCTGGTTGTGTTGTCTGTATTGGTTGTGGTGTTGTATTTGGTTGTGTTGTCTGTATTTGGTTGTGTTTGTATTTGATCTGTATTGGGTTGTGTTGTCTGTATTTGGTTGTGTTGTCTGTATTTGATCTGCATTTGGTTGTGTTGTCTGTATTGGTTGTGGTGTTGTATTTGGTTGTGTTGTCTGTATTTGATCAGTATTTGGTTGTGGTGTTGTATTTGTTGTGTTGTCTGTATTTGGTTGTGTTGTCTGTATTTGATCTGCATTTGGTTGTGTTGTCTGTATTGGTTGTGGTGTTGTATTTGGTTGTGTTGTCTGTATTTGATCAGTATTTGGTTGTGGTGTTGTATTTGTTGTGTTGTCTGTATTTGGTTGTGTTGTCTGTATTTGATCTGTATTTGGTTGTGTTGTCTGTATTTGGTTGTGGTGTTGTATTTGGTTGTGTTGTCTGTATTTGATCAGTATGTGGTTGTGGTGTTGTATTTGGTTGTGTTGTCTGTATTTGATCAGTATGTGGTTGTGGTGTTGTATTTGGTTGTGTTGTCTGTATTTGAGTAGTAGTTGATCTTTCAGGGCCACCATATCAAACAGTGACCGCTATGTGCACTCTGTGTCTGTCTGCTGAGGAAGCAGGATATAGGACTTTTTTCATTTTACCGCAGTGCAACTTGCTCCTGATAGCAAAATATCAGCTCTGGATCCTTGATGTCAGATTGAATCCTGCAGCTTATGTTTCAGTTATGGTTTGTGGCAGAAATCACATCATGTTTAAACCATAAGCTATATTACTGTAGCTCAGGCTTTACATGCTTGTAGGAATACTCTGAACTCCCCGACATGTTAATCTACAAAGCAATGAAGTCTGACACATACAGGAGCTGTGGTTCTGTCTCCACCTGTGTGATGCTCAATATGAGCTGGGGTTCAGCGAGGAGACGACGGGTGGGCTCTGCCATACTGTTCTATAGGGGCTGCACGGCTTAAAATAGAAGAGATAAGGACCACGTCTCGGGAGGCATCCATGCTGTTACATATCATTACAGAAAAATATGGTGTGGGCTGATATGTATTCTGCGTGGAAATGAGGCACACGCAATTGTAAACTGAAAATGAAAGGTTGTAAAGATAATGCATGGTCATACAAAATAATGTTGGCTTGAAAGTAAAAAAACAAGTAAATAAGATTCCAGTGTAGCCCTTTAATGTGTCCTATTAATATCAAAGCATAGTGAAAGAAAATATACCTATAAGCATTGTAGGAAATTAACTCGCAGATAAGGAGCTAAAAGTTTCCCCGTAGGAAATAATAAAATCATGGGTAAAATAATAAGCTGTTAACAAGTCAAATTTTTGTTTTTCTGTGTCAAAATTTCAAATGAAGAACCTTTTATCAACGTGTTGGTGGTCTTTTTTTTACCCTTTTGTGTCTTTCTCCCGATTTTTTTGGTCACCTTTTCAACGTTTGTCAACTTTTTTGGAGCCTTTTGAAATATTTGTGAATTTTCCCCCCCAAATTTTTAAAGCTTTTTGACTACATTTGTCACTTTTTGAAAAAAATGTTCACATTAAAAACATTAAAAAAAAATATTTGTTCACACTTTAGTCACTTTAATTGACATTTGTCTTTTTTTTACATTTTTTTTTTTTTACATTTGTCACACAAGTTTTTTTTTTTTCTCTCCAAATGCTGTGAAATTGACAAAAAACACCCACATTTATTGAAAGTAGTTTCCTGATTATTTATTTAGCTTGTGAGGAGCAGTTGTTGGGAACCATTGACGTTACCTTTTTGGACAATTTGTTTGAAAGAAATGCAGATTTCTGATATGGAAACCTTTTTGGAAAGGGGTCAAAATTGACCCGAAGACAACAGGAGGGTTAAAGATAAGCATGACGCAGTTTACTCTCTTCTCCACCCTTTCCACTTTAATTTTTGAGACTTGACGTAACCTGGGTTCACTTGGGTGTCCCAGTGGATTTGTGTGACATTGCCCCCCTGTCACTCCTTGATGAGGTCAGGTCTCAGGGGGTCAGTTCACCCAGGAGGTCCCCACCTCTTGCTAACTGCATTCTGCTCTGTGCTTTTCTGGGAATTGATGACAGCTATTATTAGACAGTCCAAGCAGATCAAGTCCATGGATCCTTTCTCTTCCAAATCAAAGTACTTGATTGAAGAACATTTGACATTTGATTGGATTTAAAGTCTTATTCGTCAAAGTTGAACAGCCTTCCCTCACCTAACCGATCAAACTAAACAGGACTTGCAAACTTTCAACATTGGTTTCCTGTTGCTTTTTCAGGTCCCTGGTAATAAAGTTCCCATTCAGCCTAAAACCCAGAGTCTTTTGTGCACAGCCGGCCAGGGAGGAATGGTTTGGTCGTCTTGACATGTTCTCTTAGACCTCTGTTTGTTTATAGAAGGATGTTGGTGTTCAGTGGTTAAAATGGCTCATTTATTATAAAAGACATAATTGTGTGAGAGACAAATAATTGAGGGGTTGGTTTTTATTGCGTAACACGTGCGTTAATAAAACGTCTGGGGTTTAAAAGGGGGTTTTGCTTTATTCTTGAAATTTGTGCTTTAAAATCTTTTGTGTTAAAACGGGATCGGCCCTTTCAAGTATGTGCACTGTCAGGCGTCAGTCAGAGGATACAGGGTGCTAACTGTATCAACACAAAAGGTGAATGGTTTATGAGGTAAAAAGGTTAGGCCCAACACCCAAAGTCCCAAGGCCCTGCCGCGGGATTTTTATTGGTTTTATACGGGATGGGGCAGAGTAGTGCCCGGGTGGTGGCCTGAAAAAAAAATTTTTGTTAGCTTGCAGTATAAACCCAAAAAAACGTTTACTTATATTTTTAAGGGCCCAAAAGCGGTGCACAGCATTTATATGAATAAATTCTAGGTTAATTTTTCTTAATTTTAAAGGGAAAAAGTACAGGGGGGGTTTGGTTCTTTTTGAGCTGGGTCGGGGAACTAGCTTACTAAAGCTGGAGAAAAGGGAAACAAACCCAAAACCTCTGAAACTTTTTTACATGCGTACAGGGTCTGGAAAACCCACCGGAAATTGAAAATAAACATGTTTAAGGCACCATCTGTATCCATAAAGTGGGGCTCGGCAGCGTCTCTGGCTACAGGGGGGTTTTGGGAAAGTATAAGAACCCGTTGCCAGCCATGCCCAAAAAAAGGGCCTGCACAAAACCCAAAGCCAAATAAAAAAATTTATTTAATGGGTTTAAAAAGGGACAAAGAGGAAAATTTAAAAATAACAGGGGGTTTGGGTGTCATAAAAGTATGTGTAGTGTTGTAGGGGCAGCAAAAAAAATCAAAGAGAAAACCAAAACCCCAGGAGGGTTTTTTCAGATGGAAAGGCCCCAATGAACCCAAAAAGGCTTTAAAAGGGTTGGCACCCGAGCATAAACCTTCCCCCGCCCCCCTACTGCCCTTACCAAAACCCCCACTAAACCCCTACCCCCCCCACCTAATGATTTTTTCCCCCCGCCCACCAATGGTCTTTACCACGCCCACCAAAGGGTTCCTTTTTACCCAAAAAAACCCAAAGGACCTTACCACGCCCACCTATAAACCTCTGTCCGCCCACCTAAGATTTTTTAACCACCCCACCCCACTGCCCCTCTCCCCCGGGGCCCCCCCCCTACTGACCCTCTACCACAACCCCCTATGACCCCTCCCCGCCCCCTACTGCCCTTTAAACCACGCCCACCAAATGCCCCCCAAACCCTATGACCCTCTGCCAGCCACAAATGCCCCTCCATACGGGGGGGGCCCCCCCAAATGACCCTTACCACGCCCCCCTAATGTTTTTTCCCACGGATACTACGCCCTTTACCCCCAACCATACTGCCCCTCTGCCCGCCCACCAAAAGATCCTTTACCAGGGCCCATTTGGAAAACCCTCTGCCAGGGCCCCGCGGGCCCAGAAAAGGAAACACCGTAATGACCAAGTAAGTCAAGTGCAGTTTTTGGGGTTCGCATCCCCTTTGCGAGACCCGCCTACAAGATGCTAACGTTTTAGACTTCGTAATGTAAAACACAGAAAAAAATGGACCTATTTTAACCCAAAAGTTGGTTAAATGCTGGCTACAAGTTAGCTTTCAAAAACAACAAAGGCTGTCAGTTTAAGGGGATTTTGAGCTAACCCTTAGCAACAATCAATCCCTAGATAGCTTTAAAAAATTTTTTAAAGACTGCTAGCTATAGAAAAGTTTACTTTCATAGATTTACAAAATTTTTAGTTTTGACCCCCCCCGTTAAAGTCGTAAAAATGGTTTTTAAAACGAGCATTTTTGGGAAATAACATCCACTTTGACCAGAGCCGGTTCTTCATTGGGTTGTTTAAACCGTTAACATCTGAGCAGGGACGGACCCCCAAACTGCACCCTTTTTCCCAATTTAGCAAGGGGCCCCCGCCCACAAAAAAGCAGGCCCGGACATGGCTACAGCCTTACAGTGTTCTAACTTCACCTTTTTATATAACTAACTAACTGCCAACAATCTATGTGGAAGCATTTAAACCTTAAACAGTGTTAGAAATGGCTGGAGTACTGTGGGACTAACATTGGCTTGTTTGAATCAGTCCACATGGGGAATGCCTGACCACCTCAGGGTGGACTGCAGCTCCATGCGCTGCTCACTACTGAGCTTCTTCAATACTACGAACCTGTTTATTTACAAGTTCAACAGATTTAGAGGTGTTCGTAGGCACATTTCCTCAGGCAGCCAGGTTAGCTGTTTCCCCTTCCTCCAGTCTTTATGCTAATCCTGACTACAGCTCTGTGCAGACATCTTCTTATCTCAATCTTAGAGAAAAAGCAGATGTTATTGACATGTTCCTTTAATTGTAGAATGATCTGCTTGTTCCTCTGTAGTTCCTCCAGTCAGGGTCTTCCTTCCTACTTCTTCACATTTTAAGCCTTAAGGGCAAGGGAATGGAGTTTCTTTGACCTCTAAACTACAATCCCTTTTAGATAAGACAATTACTGTTACACATATAATGTAAATAGCAATGCAAACAGCTGCAGAAAAGCAAAACAGTAACCCTTGGTTTGTCTTTGCCTGCATGTCTCATGAAAGCTATGGTGGGGCCCATCTCTTCCCTGCGTTATGAATTATGGATCACTGCTAATAGGCTGTTTCTCCCTTGTTTAACTTCTCGAGGCCACAGGTTTGTCGCTGATGATGGCTGCTTCTACTCGGACTCCCTACCTCAGTGCTCATCACCTACATTAAGTTTCCCACCACTGTGTTATTGTCTCATTATTGCATTACAGAGGCAGGGGCTTCAGTAGCTTAGGGAGGAGGAGGGAGACTGGGTCTCCGTCCAAGTGACCCTCCCTGAGGACTTAACCCACACCTTCCCACCTCGCTGCTGCATAATGGATGAAGGACAGACGTGGAGGGAGGGAGGGAATGGGAGCAGGGCCTTATTACCTTGTGATTCATTTTTAATGAGGTAAACAGGTCTTTCCAGGTCACCTGAAAGCTCACACACACCCATGGCGGGTGGTGTGTCTTATTGCTGCCCGCGTTGACATCCTCCATGGCTGCAGGGGCTCCATAGTATAATTAGGTCTCACTGTCATTGACAGAACGTGTCTCACTTCCCACAGAGTCCCTTTCCTTTCCTTCAAGTTAGATGGTACCAATTATACAGTGGCAAGGAGACCTTCTTATAAGTGCTGTAGGCAACCTGTGCCTCACTTTTCTTCTTGCTGCCAGTAGATTAAGTTTTCCAGCTTACACAGTTATACACTGAATACCAGCTCCACAATTACTGTACATTCTTTCATGGTTGATTCCATTGCACTTTGCAGCTCATAAATTGGATTTTTAAATTGTTTTGTTGGGAGAACGTGTTTTTGGAAATAGCCTGTGCTTATGCAGTGCTTTAACATGCAGTGCAGATAGCTGTATTCTCTTTACTCGACATGTCATTGTAGCATTTTCCCGTCTGTGTATATGTTAAAATGACAGCAACATTGTTGTACTCTAATGGAAATGAAATGGGTTTCCTCATGCAGACGCCTGGTTCCGCGGCGGCAGAAATGGATGACAGACGAGGATGCACGTACGAGGTGTCATCTGGGGAAATCAAACCCGCGCAGTTCACTTGCTCTGAAAGTCAGTGAACAGGTACGCCTTCACAAACAGGGAGGTGGAGAACTCCCATAGCAATTCTCTGCGAAGCTGTGAAGGAAAGAGAGAGAGAGAGAGAGAGAGAGAGACAGGAAGGTGATAACAGGAACAGATGGAGAGATGCAGGGAATCTACATTTTCAGCCATTTAAACCAGGTGCTATTCATAGCCATGCTTTCAACCCATCATATCATCTAAATGATATCATTAAAGCCAGAAGTCATTAAAAAAAGATATATGCCCCCAGACTGTATAGATTCCCTCCCTCTCTTGGGAGCGGGGATGAAAATGAATTTAGGGCCCCTCAAGTCATTGAATTTGCTTTTTATCACCCGATAGCCGTGCTACATATGTGCCATTGTGCTGTATATAGGATTAGAGAGGATATTTTCTGCTTGACTGGATACCGGCTCTCAGCAACAAGATGAAGATCATTTCCCCTGCTGAGAAAAGCTCCACTCAGCCTGGACCAAACCCTGAGCACACACACCCCACTGATGTTCGGTATGGATCTTTTCTCACATTCCACCAATCTTCATCAACACTTGGGGGGAATTTGAGATTTGAAAAGTACATTTCCCCGAAGGCATTTGCAAATATATTAGAAAAACATATTTATTTAGCTTGAAACTGACTTGTTTCCCTGGACCCGACACCTTTTTAAAGTTTTCTCAAGAAATTATACATCATATACAAGAGAGAAGTTATATATGTGAAGGTCTTTATCATTCCCCACCATCATCAGCACCCGCGGGCCCTGTATGATCAGTCGGAGGGGTCATATTCTGACTTAATGAGTGTCATGCTATCCTCCACACTGCCTCTCATGGAAGATCTTTTGATGCTCATTTCTCTGCACTTTGAAGTCTGCATTTCCCCCCAGAACGAGGGGTCGATAGGATCCTCCTGAGCTCCTTGTTCTTGTGTTTATTGGAGGCGGTTCTGCCTGTTTACATCACAGTCTGGAGTGCAGAACGCCTGGTAATTGCAACCAGCGTACGTTTGGTACCCCAAGCAAATTCTAATCAAGAGATGGTTTCTGATCCAGTGTTTCAGGTTGTACATGGTGGTCGCTGGCTGGCAGTTGAATGAATGCCAGAGTCAAAGAAAAAAAACCTACCCTTTAAGCAAGGCAATTTCCAGAACAGAACTCCAACTCATACTAATCCATAAGAATTGCATTATATCAAACCCCATTTGTGATAGCATTTATATTTCAAACTTTTTTCAAGCCATTGGCAGTCTATACATTTTCTTTCTTTAATTCAGTAGCTTTTCCATGCAGTTTTTTTTATTGTAACTGGGAAAATATACCTTTATTAACTGCATACCCACACACAAGGGATTCACAGCTAGAGCAGGACATTTGAATTAGGGTGTTGTTGTCGTTGACAGTCTCCTGTCTGGCCTTTTTTGTCATGTCTTTCAAGTCAAGGCAAGAATTTAGGAAAGACATGGGCTTCGTCTCATGTTGCTTATTTGGTAGCTCCTTGACTCCTCAGTCCTCGGCTGAACCAGATGTTGTTCTGTCCCTCCTCAGTGAAAACCACCTCAAAGCTCTTATTTTTGCCCCGGGGACCGAAGAGCGAGGAGGTCATGAAGGAGCTATAGACGAGGATCCACGAGAGCAGCCTTCCTGGAAGATAGATAGATAGATAGATAGATAGATAGATAGATAGATAGATAGATAGATAGATAGATAGATAGATATTGATACCAACAAAATGGGAAATTATGGTGTTACAACAGCAAAATCAGTCACACAGCACAGAACATAAATATAGATGAAATACTATATACATGTGTGTGCAACAAATGTGCAACTGCTCAAATATAGAATGTAAATAAACCAATTGTGGAGGTTGCACATAGCGCAGTATTGTGGTGCCATGCGGCTTAAGGAGTTGCTAACTCCGCCCAAACAGCGGAGGAATTCAAGTGACGTGTCAGAGGAAAGGACGTCTCAAACATCTTTGTTTGTTTCCTCTCTCCCTCCAGGATTTCCTCGCATCCCCGAGGAAAGGAGGCAAGTGGAGGACTCAAGGAGGCAATTTAGGCAACATGAGATGATGCTATGGCAAATTTGGCTATGTTGTAAACCACGTCGGCACGAGTTGCTCTTCCTCTGTTACATTGCTGATAGACTCGCTGATTGCTGCCCCTGGTGGTCAATACATGTGCCCTTTGACACAAAACCGTGTTGTAAAGGTCTTCAGGAATCCACTCAGTTCATAGAAATCCACCAGGACTGAAATCTTTGATTGTAACACGAGCATTTCAAACAGTTCCTAAATCTATTTATTTCAGTGTAATAAATCTACTTGAATAGTTTGTGCCAAATTTAACTTTAGTACACATTGACATGCAAATGCACACTGTTGACCCAAACGCAACGTTGCTAACCTCTGAGGGAACGGGAGCCCAACACGGAGAAAGCGCTCTTTTCTTTATAAGCTCCACTTTTATTTAATCCTCCACAGTCAGAGTAAGTGAACCCCAAAATGACATGGTGTGCAGACAGATATGAGACATGTTGAAAGCACAAAAACAACTTATTGTCCACTCAGCGCCCGGGTAAACTAGCAAGTTAGCCATTAGCACGCCCGCCGCAGTGGTCACCAAGCAGCCCTGCCAGTATTGTCGAGCTTCTTGAACCAAATATTTTGTTAATTTGACTGATTTCACAGGGCCCCTTTTCAGTGTGACTGGGCTTTTACACAGCAGCGTTGATCATGTTATTTTATGTTATACAATGTCATTCTGTGTCCTCATCCGCATCGCAAATGAAGTGGTGGCACTCCCTGTTCAGTGTTCACTCCCTGCTTTCAACTTCTTAAATGCAATGTAAATGCAGGCCCTGCATTCACTCATATCTTGCTTTCTATTGGCTTGCCTGCTGCAATTTGCTGCTAATGGTCCAAGCACCCCCTCCCCTGCATCGCCCCCCTTTTTCCTTTCCGACTCTCTTTCTCTCAGTCACTCTCTCTCTCGCTCTTTCTCTCCAGCCTTGAGGCGTCCTGTTTCAGCTCCTTCGCTTTCAGTCACAATACTGAGGAGGGTGAATGGGTGGGGGGCATTTAAGAGAGCAGTAGGTGGGAGTGGAGTCTGACCGCAGAGGGGCTACTGTTCAAGAGAAAGGGAACTATCTCTTTCTCTCTCTCTCTCTCTCTCTCTCGCTCTCTCAGCACAGCATCAGCCGGCTCTCTAGGTAGACTCGAGGAACCGCTGTAAGAGAACAGAGAGCAGAGGGAAGATGACAGAGCTGTCAGCGCTCTGAGAGATACACACTGCTGAGAACATTTGGATCGGGGCTGGCTGATAAGGCGCTCTTCAACACTGTTTCTGCTTCCATTTTCTAGTCAGTGGAGAAGCTGTGGGCATTGTGCGGTAAGTCACCTTCCTTACCTGCACGGAGCCGCTGTGTTCCAATGGGAGCAGGAAGAATGGGCTGATTGCTTTAATTACCATCATTGAGAAAAATGAATGCAAAGCTTGCAACTTTATAACTTCTATAAGTCCATTCTCCCAACTCATTTCTACTTTTATCTAAGTTGATATTTCAACTTTCTGCAGTGATTATTTTCTGTTTTAGTCATTTTGATGAAATGTCCTGTGGGGATTGAGAATATTTCCAATTCTTCGGTTGATTATAATTGTTCAATTTACATATTATCAAAACAGTAAAATTAAAAAAAAGCTATTCTGAAATTCTGAGGGTGACATCTTCAAATTATTTTGGTCTAAAAGCCTTATATTAAGTTGATTAATTAAGGTTAAAACTATAAAAAAAATCCTCCCATTTGAAAAACTAAAAGCAACAAACATTTGACATGTTTGCTTGATAAATGACTCTGACTGACTATTAATTGATTATTAATATTATTGCCAGTTAAGAATGTGGGTGCAATAAAAAAAAAAAGATCATTATTTCCATCCATCAAAGCTTCTGTAACTCATCATGTTTTACAAGCGAGGACTGAAAAGACCGGCTTCATTTGGTTCTTTACTGACTGCACCTGGGTGCCAATTATCTTTTACTGTCAAAGTTTTCCTTTCACTGGCTGTTTCCTATTTATCAGCAGAGCCGTTACAGTAAAAGTACCAATAATGTGTTCAGAGATGGAGGTCTACGATGATCAGATGAATTCTCTGGCTTGCATTAAGGCGGATGCTTATAGGATAGCAGAGGAAACATGGGTAGGGTTAGTGTGTGTGTGTCTGTGTGTGCGTGTGTGTGTGTGTGTGTGTGTGTTGCTTGCCGGAGTACCTCCAGCTGTACACTTTATGGTTGCCAGCAGACAGTAGGCTTGTGTAACCCAGGAGACAGACAGCTGCTCTGCATTAGATGCTGCTGGTTGGTTCCTTTCCCAGATCTCCAACACACACACAACACACACACACACACACACACACACACACACACACACACACACACACACACACACACACACACACACTTTCTACATGTGCTTCCCAGTCTCCTATCTTTAGGTCAGCTTCATGTGATGTGTCTGTTGAGATTGAAAAAAGAGAAACAGACATTATGAAATAAAGGATGTTTGATGGATTAGTAAATGAGATGGTATTCACTGATATGGATGTTTGACAGTAACTATATCTTTTCTGGCATGCTGTCAGCTGCTGTTTACTGTCCATCAATTGTAACAATTCAAACGAGGTAATGTAATGTAATGCAAATTTACCTTTTGCCTAACAACGTCCTCTGTGACCTTATGTGCTGCTGTTAAACTAAAAAATCCAGTGTAACAGCAGCACAAGTAAAGAAGAGTCATTAGTAATGTTTCGGAGTATCAGTTACACAGCCATATCTGGATAAGGTTTCCTAACATTAGCCACAATAAGCTCCTGGCCATACCAGACCATCCCCGGAGTGTGTTGCAGTGAGGAGGGTGCGTTTTAGTGCTTATGATTTCAACTTTTACGTGGTCTCTACATTCATTTATACATTCAGTCAGAGTTTTTAGCGTCAAATCTGAATCTCTTAGTCTCCAAATCTGTATCCAGCCCACAGTGGGACTCTCCACTGGAAGATAAGGGGATTCTTGAGCTAAGTTAGCAGATCTCTAAGGCAGGGTTTATATCAGGCTTCACATATTTACACTGTATACCCCTGTAACTATTTGAAAATCGTATCCTCACGGTGCCTGATGTTGGAACTCATTCAGTATGTACAGTACATCTTAGCGAGAGAGAGTAAATGAGGGGATCAGAGGGTGTGTGTGGAGATATTAGGTGGGCTGTGATAGAGGAGACCCACAGGATACCAGGGCAGCGTCTGCTGGATGGTGATTGTATATGATGCGGAGATGCAGACACAATGAAGGAGCCTGGCTGAGTGTCAGCAGCTAACACTTCAGGTTCCCTGGATCACTTGGTCCATCGGACATAGAGTATCTCTTGGAAGATCTTTGTCTTATTATGATTTATTTCAACCTAAGCATACTGGAACATGAGATCCGGCTGATTATTTATGCATATCTGCTGTCTGATTGTTGGTGGCAGCGCAGGCTTGGTGCATTAATGTTTCATAAAGCTTTGGCTACACTATGAGTAGCCACTGACAGTGACACTCGGCGTAACGATGAGTGGGGAACAAGCCTTTTGTTTGGACAGCTGTTAGTTCCCAACGCTCCATGCCCCACAAAGCGCTCTGAGAGGGTGATGTCTTTAACCCCACTTAGCTCCTCAAGGGTATTTTCAGATGAGCCTTGCTAGACTCAGGAGGGATACAGATATGCTTTGGTTGGACTAAATGAGCACTATCGCATCTTCTCCTGCCCTTCCCTCGGTCTCTCTTCTTCAACATTGTCACTATTGAATGTTTAGATATTCCATCTTTAGATATTGCAATGTTCAGTTCAATTTAGTCAGATTTGACATAACTTTTGAGTACTTCTTTGGATGTTTTCACCTTGACTGTGCTGCCCAGTTTCTATAAGCACGTGTGGTCCAGATGGTTCTCAGTATGAATCTGGGTGAACCAAAAGACACATTCAGCACAGTGAAACTGAAGGTCTAATGTTAAGAGAGGACAGTCAAGCCATAAAACGTAAATTACTGCCTGAAGTGTAGAAAATAAAAGCATTTTCTTCAGATTCATGGTTCCCAGAGGATGAATCCTCCTGACTTTTCCTCTAGGGCCAAATGCTTACAAAACTTCTGACATTCCCGTCTTTCTCAGCTATAGTAGTAGGTGTCATCTTTTGTACATGACGTAGATTTTAGGAAAATCTGATTAATTAGATTAATATTCTAAGATTATTGGCTGAACTTGAAGGATCTCCACACGATATTGTTCAAATACATGTTTGTCAGGCACCAGTGATGGTAATATTCCCACAAACTCACCATAATCTTTCCCTGTGTCCCACTCGGTCCCAGTCAGATTACTCATCACCGCAGAACATAGACCCCCTCGAAGAAATCCAGTGTTTTAAAGCATCCCAGATGGTTTTAAATGGTTCTTCGATGCTAATGTGCGACGGGAAAGGAGTCTAGGAGCTGTGGGATCTGGGATGGCTTTGTATTGGCCGCCCCTTCATTGGAGGCATCCAATAGATGAACACATGTGGTAGACAATTCGCTCTGACACTTTGCCTCCACTAGTGACCTCGCACATTGGAATGCATGAGCCATAATGTTCTTAGAACAAGACGGGGGCCCTTTTGAGAGGGGCAGACAATTTAAATTGGGGAAAATAGTAAAAAACCAGGGAAGCCAATGAAGAGCCGACCCCGGGGACCGGGGTCATTAGGCTCATACAAGTGTCTGAATGAAAGGCATTCCCAATTTGGACACGCAACACGCTTCGGGCTTTCATCACAAACAAGGACAAACAGATGTCCGGGTATCACCGCCAACACACTCGCTCCCAGTTATAGTGGAGAGAAAACACTCCTTTCCATCCTGTTTGAATGGAAGCAACCAATAAACCTCCAGTGTAAAGTGCTGAAATATGCAGTCTTTGAAAGGCCTCGCAAAGTCCCCTTACTTGTTTATCCAGCATTCCTTGCACTTTCTCGGCAGTATCTTCCTCCAATATCTAGATTTACCATTCTAGTCACTGTATGACTCAAACTAACAAACTATTTCACATAGGAAAGGGGGATTTTTCTGTTCTCCAGATTAAAAATTGTGTCCTTGGGTACAAAAAAGCAAATGCTGTTTGTTAGAAGTAAGTTCACAAGAAGTAACAGTAATGTTATACTGTATAAGCGAGCCAAACACTCTCTTGAGATGGTGCTCTCTCCTTGCAGCTGATTACCTGAGAGGAAAATGTTAGTTACATGGTAAGCTTAGACGAGTGCTAGAAGTCGACATCAATACATCTGTGTAGCATTACGACACACGCAGCCGCCAGGTACAAGCCAGATTTTTGCAGTAATTGCAGTCTGAGGGGAGAAAATAGGTAGAACGGAGGGCTATGCAATTACAAGTGCCTGGAGGAAAAACAGCAGGTGGATGTGCTGTAAAGGCTGCCTGCACATGAGGCTGCCAAGCCTCCACACCACACAGGGGTTAGCTAATAAACAGTAGGTCACCAGCACCCAGCATGTTCAAATGCTCATGAACAATGACTAGATTCCAACCTCTCCATCTGGACCCAGGGAGAACAGTAGCACTAGACGGAGGCGCCGCAGAGAAAGAGCCATAAAGAATATGGATGGGCCTCAGGGGGCGCGGCGAGTTAAATCCCAATGCAGTAAAAACTAAATTGAGGTTTGACTGTCTGCTGTGCGATTGAGCCAGTGAGCACTCCCCATTCGTTTTCTCCGTATCGAAGTGTCAAAGTCGGAATTGGTTTTGGTTGAGGAAATAGACTTTTTTTGGGACGGTATCAGTCAGACATGTCAGCTCTGGCTCCAAAGCACTGTGGCGGTTCTGTGAGTGCGATAGGACTCAGCCTTGGCACGGCGCTCCCTCAGAGTATCCAGATAAGTGTTTCTGCCGGTATTTCAGATCCAGCCTCCCCATCTGCCTTATCAGCCATGAACACACTAACCCCCCCTTCCCACTCCCCCGTTATCTGTGTCATCAGATCCAATGGGGTCACAGAGGAGAGCCAATCAGCGCAGCCTTCTTTTCATCCATCGCAAAGAGAGTGTATTCCCCATTTCATATCTGTTTAACAAGTCAAATTATTATTTATGTTGTACCATCTGTAACATAATGATATGAATGTGAAATACTGATATGCTTTATTGATTTCATGTTAGTGCCTTTAGTCAGATTTTGTTAGGTGTGAGAGGGGATAACATAACATTTTATTTTTTAAAGGCAAAGAAGCTTTGTCAGAAGTTGAATATAATTAGGGGCCGAGCAGGGAACCTGCGTAGACCCTATTGTTTTTGCCTGTATTCTTCTTCTTCTTCTTCTTCCTAAGAAATCCATGTTCCCATGCGCGAAAACTCACCAAACTTTGCACATAAGCCCAGACCTATGCTACACTTAATCAGTACAATTTGTGTGCTAATTGTCTTGATGGTGGCGCTACAAAAGCCATCTTAAAAACTTTAAAAATTCATAAAAACATCAGCCATGCATGCTACATCGTTGGAACTTACGCCAAACTGTAGCCCCAATAGAGCAGAAACTATGCTCTGCTGTTACCTCGCAGCAAGTTTTAAGTCCATCCCTCTCCTCCCGCATGGCTGTTTCAATTGACACCAAATTTGGGCAACTTCATCTTCGCATTTATTGTCTTGGAACTGCGTGCACAGTCTCCGCACAGGCTCCGAAAAGTCCCGTTTTCACGGTCAGATTTCTAAGCTTCTGGAAGGGCTTGGAAGACACAGACGAAGTCTCTGGAAAAGGCTATCTCTCAACTATTCATCCAGCGCAACTTGATTCATAATCATTCAGTTATGTTGCAAAGACACTGTAATTCCATCATACATTAAAAAAGCCTCTGGATCGGCTAAAATTGTTAGAGGAACTCGATGAAACAGCGCTTTTCTCTGCTTCCAAAAGAAAAAAGTAAGTAATTACTTAGTAATCGTAATTAGTTCCGTTTCCCAGAACTAAAACCGGGACATGTTGCACGTGACCGTAGTGCACGTGCACGCTTTTTAACGTGAACACGTGCCAGGCCATGCAGGTCAGACACAGACAGATTAGACGCCATTTCGCAAAACAACACACGTAAGTCTACTACTCACAACATAACGGGGGATCTCAGTTCATATTCATTACTTTTCTTGGTATGTAGCTTACATATCTAAGAAATACTATTTAAAGACATTGAGTGAGTTTTGTTTGGGACCAACTTTATTTTTCAGAATTAAAGCATTCCTTTGGAAAATGCACCCGCTGAAAAGGTATTTTCCCGCTGAAAAGGTATTTTCCGGCTGGAAAGGTATTTTCCGGCTGAAAAGGTATTTTCCATTGCACGGCACTTAACGAATTATTTCGAACTGCTGCCACAGGCTTGAACTAAAGTTATGGTAACTAAATTAATTCATTAATTCATGAATTGTGCATTACTTCATTCCTTTATATCTTACAAATCATCAGGAATTGACATGAGGTCATAGCCTCTCATTCATGAACTCTTGCATGAACAACACATCAACTACAGCATTAGGGAAAGTGGGGGCAGTATGCACAAGTTGTGTTCAAATCCGAATTTGCACGTCTTTGCAGAAAAATAAGTTATGATCATGCTCAATAAATCGTAATTCATAAATGATGTGCCTACGTACCTAACGCTGTTGTGTTGTACGTGTATGAGGTCCCGAATGACGGACTATGAACACGTCAATCCCTGATGATTCATGGGATATTAAGGAATGCAGTAATCCATAAATTATTGAGTACATAATGCATAATAATACAGACGTCAATTAATTCATGCATGAATTCATGATAATTCAAGTACCCTTTTCGTAAAGTGTTACCGGTGTTTTTCTAACCAACAACACACACACACACACACACACACACACACAACACACACACACACACACACACACACACACACACACACACACACACAAACGTAATCTCATTTGATAGAGCAGATAGCTTCCCTATTGGAAACATTCATTTCGTATATTTATTAGAGTGGATTTGCTGAAAAATCAATTTGTTGTCTGACAGCGTGCGTGCGTGGCGTGAGCATGTCAACTGCGTGGTGTGTCCGTTTTTATTTTGGCTTCCGTGTTAACAGGTTAGAGCTCGCCCAATGCCTGAGTGACACGCACAAAAACGCAAAATTGCATTTTAACACTGACCACTACGAGGTGACTGACACACACATTGTTAAAATCATACGCTGGACGCTTTATTGGTTTCTCTACATGGGTGTAGTTAATGATCACCTCCAAACGTGTAAAATACAGACGTCTGGACAGGGGCTGTCAGCGTCTGATGCGACGAAAAAGATGCCCTTCGGTGTGTGTGTAGAACGTAATGGGGAGAGCAGCATCTAGACAGGGTTTAGCGAGTGGTATGTCAGGGGGACTTTCCTCGTAGATGATTTGAAAGTCACAATTGGATACAAAGAAATTTGAAGAGACACATTTTGCAATGAAGCTTTATTCCTGAAAGATATTATGCTTCCATGACCTTAGACATGACAGATGATTGAGCTCAGGAGTTTGTGATGGGCGTTCATGTTGGTCTCACCTAATGCACCTTAGTTGATTTGGAAATCAAGAGCGAAGCTGGAGGACTTTGACTGAGCAGGAGACTTGAGAGGAGGCTCACTTCACCCATCGCCTGACCACATCACTGCCATATCTGAATCAAATCCTGCTCTTGTTGTACCTGCTCACTCATTTCCCCTTACATAAATTGAGTCAAAACTGAAAGCCTTTTGTTTTCTAACACTGCATCTCCTCAGCCATTGAGCCAGCAGTTCGCTTCTTTATTCTGCCATCGAGGTTTCGTGTAATACAGCACAACAGGGACAGCAGTTCAGGTTTTTTACAACGCCAGTTATAAAAGGTTGAGAGTGAAAGACGGTGTGTGTCTTCCGGAGCGTGAGGTGATAAAATCTGAAAAACCTTTTCTGAGAAGCAGCAACAACGGTCCATCTATCATGCGACGACCAGCCATCTCAAGCTATGCCTCTTCCTGGAAATTCATTTCTGTGTTTGATGATTATAACTCAGAACCAGAGTGCTGTCCTCAGCAAGTCTCTATCTCTGCGACTGACCTTGGTGCGGATACAGGCTCCGAATCAATATTCACCTGCACTCACTCAGGACTTTTGTGGGAGGTTTCTTTCGCCTTGAAGGCAAGTTGATTGTAATAAATATGTTCATCAGCACATTGCAATTCTTATAGAATTGCCCTTCTTTGAGATATGAGCTCAGTGGGATTTGGTGGCAGTGAGTGTCCGTGACAGAGGCCCATTTAATGGTTACTTTCCCTTGTTAAAGTGTGACAGTATCGCAAGGTAAAAAGAGCCCCAGACAATAACCCCTCATTCAGTCCTCACACCAACGACCCACATTTGGATACTGTACCATAGAAGGCAAGCTGAGTTTTTGTCCTGGGTGACCTACAAAACAAGGCAAGCTTGACAAATTCTTCAGAAATGAAAAGAAAGCATGTGCATCCTATCAAAACTGTTTAACATACAGTCCTGGGACTTGAGTTGTAGTGGTAGTCATTGAATATTTACAGCATTTACACACCAAGGGGGCACGGTGCTTCATTATTCAGTTTGTTTGTTGTTGGGTTATCAGAGAGCAGCTGCATTGTCTGTTCACACTCACAGTTACCATTATCTAGTGATGGTTAGCAAATCTTTTTTTTCCTGTCGTTAAAGCACTGACTGCACACGTTGGTGGGCTTTAAATCACTACCACACATTGCTGCTGATAACACTTGCCTTTCTGTGGTGCCAAGCAAATAGTATTTTCTCATCAGGATGGCTGTACAGATAGCCGCTACCTGCAGAGTAACAGTTTTCTTTTTTTCATTGATCTTGGACCTGCCATATGGCATTCTCTGCAAAGGTCAACTACAAAACCGCCTACGTTATTCAGCATGGGTTTGAAAGAAACTTACGATGCCTGCATCCCCAGACAGAAAGTCTGCTCATCAATCTCTCAACTGAAAGTAATAGTTGTGTCTAAAAGGAGAAAAGGATAACACTGGTAAAGTAATCATCCACCGAGGACTTCTTTATTTCCATTCAAACCCTACTGTTCAAATGCAAACAAGATCAATACTAAGTGGTGGAGCCCTGCATTAAGACTGGGGGTATTCAGTACCTTCTGGGGATTTGTGCTGACTGGACTACAATGGTTTTACTCTCATCTTGATGTCTTTGGTTCTTCTTTTGATGTGTCAGGGTTCAAGGTTTTAGACTTGCATAATGCATAAAAAAGGGACATGCCGGAAAACACTTGTTCCTGTGAAGAAGGAGGGATGTTTTTGACATTACATTGATGGGAAAATCAGGGATGGAACCATTCAACTCTGTGTCAATGCTGATGAGTATTTGTTGGAAGGGTCGTGCACTTGTGTACACAGACGTGTTAGTAATGAACTTGGTTCATTAATAGTAATGAACTAGGTTGTATAGTTTTTTCGGGGTAGGGGTGGGTCACATTTAGGGCCAGGTCACGGTTTTAGGTCAGCTCTTTGATTGGAGCACCCTGTCACTTTAATCCCAAAGAAATTACTATAACATGAATTTGACATTCCTGACAGCGAGAGAAATAATCACTTTTGAAATGGACGCCAACTGGATCTATAAAGCCTTTCCAGATCTCCACTGTGTGAGGTATAACACTTCATGTGTTTCCCTCATTCACAACAGGGTCCTTTTAGATCCGTTGCACCGAATGCGTGTGTGCCAGCAGGTTTCCCCTGGGAGACATTTGCCTCACATTCGATCACAAGGCAGACAACAAGCTTTGTTGCTGTTTGAGAAGCTAACTATACAGCAAAACCAAGTAAGGGAATAAGAAAGCAGCAGCAGTCAGATTGTATCAAGTCTGTGTCTACAGTGCCAGCAACCAGCTGCATTAGCATAGTGCCAGGGCCACAGGGTGCTCATGAAGGAAGTCCAAAGGGATCAGCTCTGTGGTTCTCAGGGTCACACTCAGATTCTCTTATTGTGATTGTTCTGCTTCATATTAAAGAGTGGTAGACTGCAGCTAAGAGGGGAAAGGTTAAAATCAGATTTCTTCCCTGAGTCTTTGGAAGTTTCTACTCATCTATTTCATCTATTTCTGAATAAAGCTAAAGAGTTTTGCCAGAGCCAGAAATTCTTAAACAAAGTGCTCTTTGGTCTGTCAGGATTGCCTCGCTCAGAGGTCCATGTGGAGAGCAGCCAGCCTTCAAAGTGAGAAAGCCAACCATCCGCCCAGAACTAAAACCTTAGCAGCGACTCAAAGCAATTTTCTGGCTATTTTGTTGATTTAATCCCTAGTTTGTGATGCTTGGGCACAGCGGCGTGACTGTATTGGTGTGCGTGTGGATGTGCATGTGTGACATAGTGTGTTAGGGTGAGACAGAGGGTGGCAGGGGGGAGGGAGGGGGACACCCCTGAGGGCCCAGATCCTTAGCGCTTCCGTCAGCAAGCCACATTAGCACTTTTACAGTCTGCCCATCATGGAGGCACTCATCCCTGTCTGTCTAATCATGAGGCTTGGGAGGGTGCAGGGGTGTGGAGGGGGGGCTGAAGCCGTGGGATCCCTCCATGCTGGGCTGTCAGCTTGCCTAATCACACGTCAGCCTGGGATGAGGAGACCAAGCACCTCTTCCTGGAATATTACCTGCTGACTGTGCCACGCTCAAAGACACCCTGTGCTTTGATTGCATCCACAAAATAAAACCGCTTCATACATATTCCACCACAGGCTCTATGCTTATTCAGACATTTTCATGTTGGCAGCTAACAGCTGCTATTAACCTTTAGAGCAGCCAAGGCACACATTGGTTTTATTAGAGGTAGGAAATGATTGGCGTCAGCATCTCTCTGATTAGGTGGGCTAAGAAGTGTATTATATAAACTCAGAGAGCCAGACACTGCCATGCATAAAATCTGTTTTCATAATTTGTTCTAACTTTTGGTACCAATACAAACAGGGCAAGTATTTTATTACTCTCTCATCTGTGGCTTGGTGGTAGTGGTTGCCTGCCAATCTGAAGGTTGTGGGTTCGATCCCTGGCCCTGCAGTTCCATGTCAAAGCGTCCTTGGGCAAGACACTAAACCCTGAGTTGCCCCCATCAGAGTGTAAATGTGTGTGAGTGTGTCTGATGAGCAGGTGGAACCTTGTACCACAGTGTATGAATGTGTGTGAATGGTTCCTGTACTATGTGACAGAGCTTTGAGTAGTTGTTAAGACTAGAAAATATATATAAGAACTTTATATTTACAGTGATTATTAGAGAAACAACATAATTTAGTCAGTTCTTGTTTTCTTAAAATTTTCATACAATTTTCTGCCTTGCCTTGACTTACATAACAGCAAAAGTTAGGTGTAACAGACCTTGTAAGGACATACTTTTAACCAGCCTGTATGTTTTATTTAACGCTAAGATCAAACTGCAAGAAAAAAACAGATCGTGTTTTAGGGTCGGCTTCAATGCCACAACCTTTCTCCAGCAGACCTTTTAAAAGAATTTTGTCTCTGAAGCATTTGGTGAAAGCAAAAAGAATCACGTTACAGAAATAAATAAAAACCCAGTGGCCGTCAGAGAGTACGGGAATGCTGACTTGACAGTTTGTGCAGACCTCTGAGCTTTACAACAAGTCCACAGATGGTGGATTCAACCATGCACCGGTAGTCATCTGTCAGCTTGGATAGCGGTCTGGACTGCAGCAGGCTCCTCCCCCATGCAGGTGTTCCTGGCGACCTTTCTCAGCATGGTCAGAAAAAGAAAGCTTCAAATCACCAAGGTCACATACCACCCATGCAGTAGCTCCTTGGAGGAATTGTAAGAAGAATGCGCCGATGTCATCTGCTGAGTGTGTTTCTCCTCCTCTCAGACAAGGGGGGGGGGGGGCAAAGTGGGTCAGATGGAGCAACAGGGTATGACTTTTGTTAGGGGCAAAAGAAGAAGGTTAATTGCTTTTCAGTGGGATACTATAATATTTCAGTCAGGCTATGGCCCCTGTGTGTGTTTGTGTGTGTGTGTGTGTGTGTGTGTGTGTGTGTGTGTGTGTGTGTGTGTGTGTGTGTGTGTCTGTTCTATCCTGAATGGCAAGGGCAAACCACAAAGGTACAAACAGAAATCTGCGAGGATTGCTCTGTGTTGTATTTGTTGAATGAAGAAGAACTATGTGACAGGTGTCTGGTATAGGCGATCTTGTTCATTTTTCCCTTCTTTCTGTCCTTCTTTGACACAGGACAAGACCACTTGATACCTGAACAGACTCTAGTCTGCTACTTTCTGAGAAGTAGTTTCACAGTGTCATCATGGGAATGAAAGGCTTTCTGTTATGCTGCCTGACCGTGGCCCTGATCCTCCAGCTCTCCACTGCCGGCCTGGTCAAGAAGGTCATCCGCCACCGTAGAGAGGCTTTGATGCCCAAGAAAACCCAGGAGAACGTCACCGTGCCCCACCCAGACCAACCGGTGGTGTTCAACCACGTCTACAACATCAATGTCCCCTCCACGTCTCTCTGCTCTGTGGATCTGGACTCGCCCGGTGACACTGAGCTCAAACACAAGAGTGCCCCGCTGGACATGCAGAACAGCGAGCATATGGAGCACACAGTGGACGGTGACAATCAGATTGTTTTCACCCACCGCATCAATATCCCCAAGCAGGCATGCGGCTGTGACAACCAAGCGCCCGATATCAAGGACATCTGAACCGGCTGGAGATGCTGGAGTCCGAGCTGTCTAGTCTGAGAGAGCAGTGCAGCAGTGGGGCAGCCTGCTGTGGAGCGCAGGTTACCGGTAGGTCTACAATACCTTATACTGTCATTTATCTGTATTAACTCTATTTCTAAAGTGCTTCCTTGTGTTTGAGAGTTGAAAGGTCATGAATATAGATTTCAAATAAGGTAAAAAATGCTGCACACAATTTCAAAAGTTGGTCCTGGCAATACTGTAAAAAAAAAACATATACAACATATATATAGAATGTGGCTATAGCCTCATATCCATTAAATGCTATTAATTAGAAATAGGACAAGTTGCCTTATAGCATAGTGGCTGGGGTTAGAGGATGCACTGCACATGTTTTACTGAACGATTTGAATCACATAGCTTTGGGGGTGGGGGTGGCAGTAACTCAGTCTGTAGGGAGTTGGTTTGGAGGGTCGGTGTCTAGTCCCTGTACAGACCAATGTGTAGAGTGTGGATTGGTAGCTGGAGAGATGCCGCTTCACCTCCTGGGCACTGCCAGGTTCTCTTGAGCGAGGCACTGTACCCCCCCAACCGCTCAGGGCACTGGCAGCCCCTGCCCCCACTTTGACGTCTTTCCACACGTGTGTGTGTGCGTGTATTTCAGGCCTGTGTGTAGTGATTCTAACAAAACAGAGTGTAAATTGTAATTTCCCCACTGGGGATCAATAAACAGTATCAATTATTATTATTATTTACAGTACTTCCTTTTTCTTTTTTGCTTATCAACAGGTGATGTGTCCACTAAGCCCTACTGTAATGGGCGTGGGAACTGGAGCACTGACACCTGCAGCTGCATATGTGAGCCCGGATGGAAGGGCCCCAACTGCACCGAACCTGAGTGCCCCAATGACTGCCAGGACCAGGGCCGCTGTGTGGATGGCAAATGTGAGTGCTTCGAAGGCTTTGGTGGGGACGACTGCGGTATTGAGCTCTGCCTGCTGGACTGCGGTGACTATGGCCACTGTGTAGACGGGTCCTGCCTCTGTGAGGAGGGCTTCATTGGTCAGGACTGCACCCAGACCAACTGCCTCAACAACTGCCTGGGCCGCGGACGCTGCGAAGACAATGAGTGCGTTTGCGACGAGCCGTGGACGGGCTTTGACTGCTCCGAACTCATCTGTCCAAACGACTGCTATGACCGTGGACGCTGCGTCAATGGCACCTGCTACTGTGAACAAGGCTACACTGGAGAAGACTGCGGGGAGCTCACTTGTGCCGGCAACTGTAACAACCGTGGTATGTGTGTGAATGGCCAGTGTGTGTGCCAGACCGGCTACAGTGGAGAGGATTGCTCGAAGCTCACCTGTCCCCAGAACTGCAACGAGAGAGGCCATTGCTTTAACGGGAAGTGCATCTGTGATCCAGGATTTGAGGGTGAAGATTGCTCTATTCTCTCCTGCCCTGAGAACTGCAGCAACAGGGGCCAGTGCATTAACGGAGAATGTGTATGTGACATAGGATACCAGGGCGAAGACTGTAGCGAGCTCTCCTGCCTTAACAATTGCCAAGACCTTGGCCGCTGCGTTAACGGACAGTGCGTATGCAACAAAGGCTATGCTGGGGAGGACTGCAGCATCAAGACCTGTCCAAAAGACTGCATGGGACGAGGAGAGTGCGTGGATGGCAAGTGCGTGTGCTTTGTCGGCTTCACTGGGAAAGACTGCGGCCAGCTGACCTGCCCCAATGACTGCCTGGACCGTGGTCACTGTGTGAACGGACAATGTGTTTGTCACAAGGGTTTCGCCGGTGAGGACTGCAGTGAGAAGACGTGTCCCAAGAATTGTCTTGATAGAGGTTACTGCGTCGATGGCAACTGTGTGTGTTATGAAGGTTTCACCGGGCCTGACTGCTCAATGCTGACCTGCCCAGAAGACTGCCAAAACCAGGGGCACTGTGAGAACGGAGTGTGTGTTTGCAACGAGGGCTTCATCGGGGAGGACTGCTCTGGGGGTAAGATAGACCATGAATTCATGCTGTGCAGCTTTCCACAGGTTCCCTGTGCTATTTAGACCACACAGTCTAGTTTTCATTCTACAAATTAATCCTTGGCAAATTGGGGTTACAACCTTACAACTAGCTTAAAATGGCATGCTGTGACAATTCTCCACCCTTTATTGACATAACTAGTTTTGCAAAATATACATTTACATCCAGCAAATTGGAGCAACATTGTCAGAGACCAAATGGATCTAGCGCCTGTGACCCTTCAATGTACCGAGTTCCAATATTCCTAGTTTACACTCTCCAATTGGTCCACCAACATGTCCGAGGAAATATAGTCTAGCGCTGGTGACTAAATGAATAATATTATTTCCAAGCAGACATTTCTTTGTCTCCCAAGAGGAAATAATATCAGCACAAAACAACATAGAATAATATAAGTTTTCATGTACAAAGACATGGATCATATCCATGTGTACAGCAATACACTATAATACTCACTGTAGTTTAATTGCATTTTGGATAAAAGAACCCTTGTAGATCTCTTTCTTGGGCCAGGTTGATTCATCGCCCTGAGGGGTGGAGGGCATGTGGTCAGCTGCAAAACGCTCCACTATGTTCTCCAGCTGCTCTCCAACTGTGTCTGTCTGCTGTTTGCTGCTGGCAGGTAGTGTATAGTCTTTTTTGTTGCTGCAGCTACCACAGCTAAAACATTGTAAAAAAGTAACAATTAGCTAAAAGAGGCACAAAAAACCTTCTGTAGAGCTGAGGGCCCCTGCAGGATTCTCTGTGGGTCTGTAACCCTAACTGACTACTTTCATATTAAACAGAGCTCCACAACATTCAAACTGCTTGAAATTAGACACAGACATTGACAGACAGATGTGTTCCAAATATTTAACAACCCTACAGATCAATGATTTCCAGTGTCTCTCCAAAGTCTCACCTCCCAAGGACCTGACAGTGGTGGAGGTCACCCCAGAGACGGTGGACGTGTCCTGGGAAAATGAGATGCGTGTGACTGAGTACCTGATCACCTACGTGCCAACGGCCCCTGGAGGTCTGGAGCTGGACATGCGGGTGCCTGGGGACCAGAAGATGACCACTATTCGGGAGCTTGAGCCTGGCGTGGAGTACCTGATCAGCGTCTTTGCTGTGCTAAACAACAAGAGGAGTCTTCCAGTCAGCGCTAGGGTGGCTACACGTATGTCAACATCCTCTGTGGCACAAAATGCAGTGTATATATCTAGATGAAGTGTAGTCAGAATTTTGTTCTATGCCTCCCAGATCTGCCCGAGCCTGAGGGACTTAAGTTTAAGTCTGTGCGGGAGACGTCAGTGGAAGTGCAGTGGGACCCGTTGGACATTTCTTTCGATGGCTGGAACCTCATATTCAGAAACACAGTGAGTCTGTTACCCAATACTGTAAGTTAAAGAAGCTTCTGTATTCTAGGAGGTGGTTAAACTCTAGAGTCTACTGTACCACAGCCTCTATCATTATGCACATTTTCCTCTGGTAGAAACCATATACGAACCACTTCACCCCCATGGCTTCAAATTCAGTAATGGCCTTAAACTCATACATGTGGAATATGGAGCCGAGGCCGCATGCAAAAACTCTGCAGTTAAATCTGTTAGCATTTCCTGACAGCTCCAATGACCAAAGAGCACAGAGCCAACATTACTTTGTGTAACGCCTTATTTTCTTTTTTGAGTGCTGGGTACCAAAATGCGGTGCCAAGCTTAAAAGGGCATGTGCATGACATATTCCCACCCCTTTAAAGTTGATATAACTGATGTTTTGGCAAAATATTACCTGTTTACACATCAACCAAATGTGGAGCAACATTGTCATGAGACTAATTGGAGTCTAGCGCCTGGTGACCTCAATGTGCCAGTTCAATATTATTTCTCGGTTTTAGCTCTTTTTTGGTCTCCACCAACTTCTGAGGGAAATGTATTAGCCTCAGTAGAACAAGATAGAATAAACTTTATTGTTCAGCCAAAGCAAGGAAAATTAATAGGGTTGGGTACTGAAACACGGTGCCATTAGGGCGCTGGTGCCGGCTCAAACAGTGGTAATGAGACAGAATAAGAAGGAAAATGTTGGTGCCTTATTTCGGTGCCTGACTTTACACTACACTGGACAGCAGGTAACGTTAGCCTACCTTTAGCCTACCTTTAGCTAGCATCTGGATTAAAGACCCTAGTTAAAACGCTGACATTATATCAATTAAACTGGGACTACATTTCCCTGTAGAGGAACACTCCAACACCAAGACAAAACAGTCGGTTTGAATCAAACAACGCAGCTTTTGCGTTCACTTAAAACTGGTAGTCTCGTGGTGCATTCAAAGTTATTGTAAAATACCCTTTTCCCATCTGGTGGTTGTTTTTGTCGTTCAACAGCAATTTACTGGTAAAATAAGTTATTGTTATAAGTTATAGTTATTACAGCATTATTAATCTTTAATTTTGACCATATGGCCTTAGCAATAAAGAAGCCATTCTTTAATGACGCCAATTGTTGTTCAGTACCCTTCTTTTTTTTGTTCTTTTTTAAACTTTTTAAAAAATTATTGGTTCAGGCACCGATTAGGCACGTCACCATTTTAGAAGTATTGCTATAGCACCGGTATCTGAAAACCCCAAACCATACCCAACCCTAGTGCTCATAGAAACTTTCCCAAGCAGAACTACTGGGATCGACTCAAAGCCACAGTCTATTAAACCATGTCCCCTGTCAACACTCAAGTCCAAACGCCACCCAGAGCGCCATTATGTATGATTTGGGTTTTTTCCTCCCATTCCACACATTATGCCAGGACTAGTCTTTGTAGTGGTTGATGACTTTTTTTTTTTTTTCTGGTGCTGGCAGAAAGAGGAAGATGGTGAGATTCTCAACTCCCTCGGCCGTCCAGAGACCACCTTTGAGCAGTCGGGCCTGGGCCCTGGCCAGGAGTACGAGGTCAAGCTGGAGGTGGTGAAGAACAACAAGCGTGGACCGCCTTCCTCCCAGAACGTAATCACAAGTGAGTGTCCACATTCACACTGGCTTATCACTCTTTTGTTTGCACAGTAGAAGGGTGGGAAACAAAGGAAATTCAAGAAGTTGATATATTCCAAACATGTTTTTGTGCTTGGCTTTAATAAAAAAATTGCTGTATCAAAAAACAAAATAACAAGATGGTGAAGGCCAAAATGCAAACTTAGGGCTTCAAAATGACAATCCACAAACCAATGGTGGTGATGTGATAATGTAAAAAATATCTTTAAACCGAACTAACCCAATATGAGACTTATGCACATAGTTGTAGCTTTACTTAAAGATTTAGAGACATGTCATCAGCTATCACATTAAAAAACAACTAATATTTATTAAGTTAAAAACCACTTCCTGTCCCTTGGGGCAACATATGCAGTAGAGAGTTGAATTAATATCTGAATTAATATCAGTGCTGATGCATTTGCTCTTCATGACACTTATAACAAAGAAACATTGATGGAGTGGATTGATAAAGACAAGTAAAAATTGAATACCAATACTAAAAATTAAAGAGACAGGCTGCATCAAATCATTTTAATCTTGATTTCTTTGTATTGACTCTAACCATTGTATTTAAAACACATTTACAGGATCAATCGTCTAAACTCCCACCCAGTGCTTCAGATTGCTTGATTTTCCAGAAAAAGAAGTTATTGTTGAATAAATTCTCACTTAGAGCTGTCAAAGTAAAATGCAAAAACAGGTTGTCACCTTCATACCTTGCATAATTTCATTGTGTTTCATATCTAGGTAATCCATCTCGCAGCCTCCAACAGAGTATTAAAAACGGTCCGACATGTGATCAGCTCATTAGATTTCATTTTATTGTTGCAATTTAGGGGGGTAGTAGAAATTGATATGGATTTCCAGTTTAATGCCAATTTCTGAGATATCTCCATTGCTTCATGAGGCTATAAAGCTCAGTGGCTTGTAACAGCCTGAGGAGCTCAGAGCTGGGGATCAATGTTAAAAGAGAACACAGGGTTACGTTTGTGACTTCACCTGCCAGATCGACCACCAACCACCACGCTATGTTTAGCTCTTGTAGGGGTTGACTTGGGGGTGGGTTAAAACAAGGAATTTAGTATTTTCTTTTAAAAGCAAGTGTTAGTGGCTACTACCCCTGGGAGACTTCTGTTTCAACAAAGCAGATTCAACAGGCACAGCCATGTTCACCACATTCAGAGTTTAATAAATGACAGCTCCATCTAGCAGTGTGTCAGGCCACTTCTTTGCTTATTTATGGTGTGAAAATGGTCTGCGCAATGCCAGGATAAACAGAAGACTGCATGGAAAGGCCATTAGAGGCCTTTCATAGGCTTTGCATATACACTCAGCAGAGAGCTGGGCTGGTAAATTACAGCAAGAGCACATTCAGGTGGTTTATCTACAGTGAGATCGACGGTGGAACCAGAGAAAAAAGGAAGTTTTATTGACAATGCCTCTGTTGTTCAAATCCCTTATTTGTATAAGTAGCGCACAAGAAATGATTGAAGAAATATTTCAGACATCAAAATGAAATAGAACAGAAACACAAAAATGTAGAAATCAGATCGCAACCAAGCACAATGAAATGAAAAGCATTATCGATAACACATAATGCAGTATCCAGCATAGAAATGCCTGAAAAGGAGTAGCAAGAAGTATGAACTCATTTAATCCAATCCCTTTTTATTTATTTTTCTTCCGTGTATTTTATTCTTAGTATTTGTTGTTCGTTGTGTATATTATTATAAATTGGCAGCTTGTGATTATTGTTAGATAGGTTCCATTTACAAGCCCTCAGGGGTTTTCATCCCACTTATTGTGTTATTGTGTATTTCTTTATTTTTTATACGCACAAAGAAAGAACTATAAATGAACAAAAAACATGTTGATTAGCTTCCGAGGTGCTGGTTGTGGGGTTTGATCCAGGCCAGCTGTTTCCCTGTTTCCTCTCTTTGTGCTAAGCTAAGCTACGCTAAGCTAACCCCCTCCTGCCTTCAGCTTCAAATCAAACAGACAAATATGAGAGTGCTTTGATTTAACTCTCAGCAACAAAGAGAAAAAGTATATTTCCCAAAATGTCAAACCGTTGGCGGCATGTCTCCATGGAGGCGTCTCTTGTCTAATTTACTTTTTAACACCAATTGTCCAAAGTTATCTGATAACAAGATGACGTGACCCAAATCATTTTGTATTAGAAAGAAAATTTGATCATGATCATCTTTTGTAACGTGGAAAGGAAATCAATAAATATGAGAGATTCTGAAAAAAAAGCTAATTTTTTTTGTCATGGTGGCAGCACTATGTGTAAAGTGTATGCCATTGTGTGTTTGTGAAAAATGATTTGGACATTTTTTCCACAATGATGGATTTTGAACAAACCCAATGCAAGAAAAAGTCAAAGGGGATGAGTGTTTCTGATACACTGTTAATGCATGCTCGTGCACACACGTGTGTGCACGTGTCTGCACTACTTGGATTATGAGGTTCAGAGTTCTCTGTGTCACTCAGGCTCTCTTAATGTCTCCCATTACACCAGCTTGCGGGTGCGTACTGTGGGATTTGCATGCTGAGGGGCTAATTGTGTGAAGCGAGTCACTCCGGTCTCCCCTCCCCCTCCCCCTCCCCCTGACCCTCCCACCCAACCCACCATGAGTGGGAGGCACCAGTCAGTCAAGCAGTCAGTCTCAGAGGGATGACGGCCTCCCAGGAGAATGGTATCATGACACCCGAACGACATACACGCCGCGACCTCTGAAGACAAATCTGTGTTAAGCTCATATGCAGATTCTTCACTTTATCAGCCCTGCGCAGAAGGTTGACTTTCCTAAAGTTGCTTACATGAGACAAATCAATTTCAGCGCCGCTGAAAAGGCGCCCTTCATGGTGCAGGGATTTGATCGGTAAATAGGCTGAATAACCTCATAAATGCAAGAGGGCCGTCTCACTGTATTGTATCCATGCACATATGAGTCCTCCCCACACCAACCATCTATGTGTTTCCTGAAGTAGCTTCATGGTCTATGGTCAGGCTTCAATTAATCAATGGCTACAACAAGGCCACGGCACCCCAATAAAACATGATGAACAATGTCTTTTGCTGAAACACACATTCTAGCTGGAAGAAATCAAACTGAGACACAAGCAGACACACATCTTTGCGTTTCCTTTAGAAACTTCTGCTAAATGTCACCTCACGTTCTGTTAGCAGACTGCTTATTACGTTAAAGATGCATTAACAATGCATCTTTAGAAGACATGTTATTTGGGACATTACACAAGGAGAGCATTCAGAGACTTGGGGACCCTGCAGCCATTGAGTCGGCTTCACTTGGTGTAACTTCAATGTAGCTTCAATATTGTGCAACATAGTGTATGACTCATGTAAATGGTATGAGTTCTTTAGGAAAATGTTTTTAATCTGTTCATCATTGCAGACGTGCACTATGTAAACCCGTCTTACACCATCCTGTGTGTATTTAAGATGGACTTAAAGGTGATACTTGTTATACATATTTCTTTGTAACAGTGTAATATTACGATGAAGTTCATGTAAATGCGGGCTGAGTGTTAATTTGTATTTATTATGTACATACATTTTGTATGCCAAAGATTCAATTGCAACAATATTTCATCATCTGTGTAATCCCCCCCCCCCCCATCCCCAGTGATTGATGCCCCCAGCCAGGTGACGTGCGTGACGTGACAGACACCACAGCGCTGGTGACTTGGTTCCAACCCGTGGCGAGGTGGACGGGGTCAGCGTCTCCTACGGGCCCATCTCCAACCCCGCTGAACGCAAGCTGGTGGAGCTGTCCTCCACCGACACACAGTACCACCTGGGGGGCCTTACCCCCGACACCCAGTACGAGGTGTCGCTGTCGGCTCGGAGGGGAGAACGGACCAGCGCTCCCATCTATGAGTCTTTCCTCACAGGTGAGACTGAAATAACGCTGTTAAAAGATGGATTCCTGAACCTTCTACCTTCAGCTGTTCACTGGGGGGGGGGGGTTGGACCACACACAAAAATGGCTGAATGTTTACGAGGGAAGATATCCTGCTGGGGTGTATGCCTAAAGGGCAAAATGTCCTCCCAAGTATAGCATGATGAGGCCCTCCAATGTCTTGGCTTCTAAAGGGAAACTGTTGAAGGTGTGGGCAACAGTAGGAAAAACTGTTGTTGATTTTTTTTTGGTTGCATCATTCTAAAGTCCCTTACTGTGTTGAAGATCTGGACGCCCCCAGAGACCTGCAGACAGTGGAGCTGACGGACGAGAGCATCACCCTGGAGTGGAAGAACAGCCAGGCTCCGGTGGACAACTACCGCATCAAGTACGGACCGCTGTCAGGGGGGAGCACGGAGAGCTGCTTTTCCCCCCGGGACCCAAGGACACCACCCGGGCCAAGATCACAGGTACTAGAGCCCAGACATGCACGCGCACACACACACACACACACACACACACATTTATAGTGGCTGTTTTTGTTAACTCTGTCAAGTAGGTTTAGCATTGAGATTGTAGTTAGTGATGGTGTTGTACTGGACTGTGTCATATTGGGAGTATGTATGAAAACAGGGTAGTAGTCGAATATATTGTACAACAGCTCCTTCAACATGCTCAGTTAGCATGTCATTGAAGAGAGCTCTATGGTGTTGCACATCAGATTGTACAGCTGTACCTAATAAAGTGGCTGCCGAGTGTATACTGTATAGAGACAGATCAAGATTAAGTCCCAGCCCCATCAGATGGGGAAACAACTCTCCACTGTCCCTTGACATTCATGTAAAGAGCCCAGAACTTAAGATTTAAAAGCTCAAATATGGCCAACGTGACGTGTGTTAGCCTAACTTACAGACATTTAGTTAGGCTACAACTTTGGATATTTAACTTAGTGAAAAAATGCTTGCTACCAAAGTAATGTTGGACATATCATTTGCTTAGTGTCAGGATCCCACAATCATTCCATTCTTCCACTTTAGTCTTCATATAAGCTCAGTTTTTCAGTGGAAGTGTCTTTGGGCAGAACAGTCAACCCAGAGGCCCTCTAAACAACTGCTGGGTTGCCAGTTGGGGCGATGCTAATGTCTATAATGCAGACCAAAGAACTGAACCTCTATTCAGACGACATTTGATATGATCTCATCACATTTCATTAGCATGAGCCACACTGAAGCAGTGGCAGCGGGCAGACATGTTTCACAGTTGAGGGGTTGGAGGAGTATGATTGGTTTTTGATATTTCTGATAGCAGCTGCAGTAAAAAATCCTGCGCTGTGACAGCATATTCACTCTTCTCATACCACTTTGCCTTTAAATGACCCAGCTGAAAAGCCTCGGTGGGAAAGAAATGCTACAGTGTGAAACCTTTATTCTCTTAAACAAGTGTTTATTGGTCAATGTTATTTTTAGTCTGCTCATTTCAAAATGGGTTGGCGTTGTTTTGTGTGGTGACATGTTTGCCCGCATACAAAAGGCTCACTTTATTAGAAAAGGACCCGGGGGGGAGGTTGTCATTCAGATTGTAAATGGACTAACACTGCCGCTTGTTTCACTTGCTCAAACAAGAGAAGCGGGCGCGTTTTCATCGGTCTGCACCGCTGACAGTAGAAAGCCATGCTTTGAGGTGGATGTGTTTGTTTCTGCACTGTGTGCTGCACTATGGCAGGCTTAGACACCATGAGAAACAAAAAAGCTTCCAAAAAGGGGCTAATAGTGTCTTTGTCTGGCCCAATTCTTTGTCCTTGGGAGGCCCATCCCGTGGAAATGAAGCACTCTGTCCATTCAGCTGACGTCCCACTCCGGTCCACACACACCTCAGCCTCTCACTTCTTTCACACAGTTATTATCTGTAATTGCCTTCACGCTCGTGATTTTATTGGTAATGAGTTTCCTGGCCATTAGGTGTAATTTCATGCTGCAAGACTGTGTGTGCGATGACCTCTGTGGGAGTTAATAAAGGAATAAGAGGCGATCAGGCCGAGATGGGGCTTAATTGTAGGGACCAAAGGGGCTCCAGAGCCCGCTGTATCATAGCAAGTAGTGTTTCTGCTCCGCGACAAGGGCCCTATAGATCCATCAATGCAAATACAAGACTGATGTGAGCACAGGCTTACTGTGAAATGCAATTAGGCTGAAATCTATTGTTCAACCAAGCCACATGAGAGCGTTTTGTGCTCGCCATAGGCATTGGAGCCATTAGCCAAAACAGCTGGCCACTTGACTACAGAGCCTCCCCAATCGTTCATTGGGTGACACCTCAGTGGATTTGTACAAACAAAACATGACATTGCTTTTAATTTGTGGATCCCAGTGCTTTGACTTTGCCCTGTTGTGCAGGCCTGAGACCGGGCACCGAGTACGGGATGGGTGTTACCGCAGTGACAGATGAGCGGGAGAGTCTGCCGACAACCACCAACGCAGTCACTGGTAACATGCTTTCACTTCTGTTCTGCTTTTTTCTCTTGTCAATATTATATGCTAATGCTAATTATTATTTCCTTTTCCTTCAGTTTCTTGTGTGCTCATATTTGTTCAGACAGTCATTCTCTCGACCGTTTGTGTTGATTGTGTACTGTAGCTGTGCACACATCAGCTGTCTGTGTTTATCATTTTATGAATTCAATTCACGAAGCCCATAAAAGTCATTTTTTGCTCAAGGTGAATAATTCTAAACTTTGGCAAACTTGCATCTTTCTAACTTCAATAATGCACATTGTGCCTAAAAATCCAGTCAAACATCAAATCATCACATCAGTGCACTTCATAAGACTCATCTGAACAAAATGTCAAGTTTGGTCCTAGTATCAAATATTAACCCTTCCTTGACAGCCTGTCCTCTGTCTCCCTGACCAGCCCTGGATGCTCCCAAAAACCTGCGTGTTGCGGATGTGACGGAGACGACCATGATGCTGGAGTGGACACGCCCGCTGGCCAAGCTGGACTCCTTCAGACTGGTTTACGTGTCTGCTGACGGCCACCGAGCTGAGGAGGTTGTCCCAGGCAGCTCGGAGTCCCACACTATTAGGGGCCTTACACCTGGCATGCTGTACACCATCAGCATCATCGCCGAGAGGGGCCGCAGAACTAGTGCAGCCAGCACCATCTCAGCACCAACAGGTCAGCACTGACTCAGCGCTAGTGATTGACCTCACAGTGTCTGACATGTGTAGGAGGACACAGTGGGGGACAGGGGAGGTTTTTATGACCCAGATGTCTGGAGGTTGATCTTGGCAGTTATTACAACATTAATACGCTGACGTTTCAGATACTTTACTCTATATCATTACACAGGCACCATTTCTAACAATAGCTACTTTTGGGCACAATTTTAAAGAGCTGATTAATCCAAACTAAAAACATATCAGATTATTTCAGAAACACTGTCCTGCAGCATGTCACACCAAGACCAGTCACACCAGTTACCCCAGAGGTCTGGAACCTCTCACTTTATTTTCCATTTCCAGGCAGCATAATCAATGGTTTATCACCATGTGATGTAATGTGAGCGACCAGTGACCAGGTGCGCCTGGTCCAATCACAGCACATTAGGGGGGAAGGACTCAGCACAAAGCGGGTGGACAAATGTTAACCGAGGACAGCTGCAGAGACAAATCCTGTCAGAGGTACAACACCTCTTTCTGGTCCAGAAAAGCCAAATGCAGCTGATTGTTCTGCCCAGTTTGCTCAACACCTACCTGTTAGCGCCGTCATCTTGGCTGTTTCCAAAAACGCCTCATCGGCACTCAACAGGCCTCATTTAAATAACTGGTTGTGATTGGCCTGGCTTGTCTCAGAGCGTCTCAGGGCAGCTGTTGCACATATGTCTTTACTATATGGGACACATGACTATGTATGATATGGACAGGGTCACTCAGAGTGACGAACCCACTGAGATTGATCAGTTCCCCTCAGCTCTATTTTAATACCTGTCAGCTAAATTTGTTTCAGTTCTACGACCCACTCCTTTATTGTTTGATTTCAGTCTTGTTTCCAGCCACAGCAGCCAGATTTTTCAGCAATAGGCGATGATAAACCCAATGTTCTCTACCTGTCCAGCTCCAAACAGTACACAGTCAGACAACAGTTAAAGAGCCAGCTGGTTGACCAGCACAGAGCTAGCAGAAGATTTAATATTGGACTTAATGTTTTTCAGCTTTTCAGAAACTGCAAATGAATTCATGCTGCTTCCTGTCTGTTGGATCTGTTGTCTAACGCAACTTTATACAGCCATCAAAAATCAAACCTATGGGATGTTTGAGCTAGTATGGAATTCTGCCTCTGTCCGTCTTAAAAGCGGTGAAAGGAACTGGTCTTTCCTTCCTCCAAGACATGGTCAGATCCTGCACTCAGACAACATCACTCCTGTACCCTGGAGTTGCTTATCTTGGCCAAGCCTCCACCACTCTTTGCAATCCTGACAGCCATGTCAAAATATCTCAAAATCTGGGCAGATAAAAACTAAATGATCTGCATGGCCAAACTCCACAAGGAAGAAAGGGAGCTTTTTAGTATCCTAATGCTGAGCTGACCTCTGAAAACCAAGCAGAGCCTTTGACTGGAGAAGTAGCTCGGCTGAGGTATTTAGTATCCACCGACAGACAGAGGCTCCTCTGTTTCCATGAGCTTAGAGAATAACCATAGGTGCATTGCATTTTTGTCCTTCACTACTATAGCCAAACTGAGGCAATGAATTGAATTCATTGTTAGCATCTCAATGTAAGTCCCCCCACAACCCTCAGGTTCAGTTATACAGCATGTGGGATATATATATATTTTTTTTAAACCAAACCAAGAAAAGACAAATGGGGGGATCGCGGCACATTTCTCGTGGTGCGGTCAGGCTGCCTCCAAGCCAAACATTTCACAAGTAAATCTTCCAGTTATGCAACAAGTGCCCATTAAATGCACGGCAAAAGGCAAAAATCGATATTGCATGAGGGAAAACTTGGTGAGCTTCAGAATAACTCTCTTTTGTTGCATTTTTTGGATTGCTCGCTGCCAAGAAGAACAGAATACAGACCTGTGTGTGTGTGTGTGTGTGTGTGTGTGCGTGCGTGCGTGCGTGTATGTGTGTGTGTGGACATATGTGCAGCCCGCACAATGTTCATTCATGTGATAATTATTGGCGTGAGCCCCGCTCCCCTCTGGTTTGTGCTATTTGACCACGATGAACTGCGGCTCTGTCAGATAAAAGGCCACATGCTGGGACTCCTGTTAAAACATTGTCTCCAAAATCAGCAGCCCTCTAATCCACAGCCCGGCCAATCTGCAGCCTTTATCGTCTCCAGACACGTAGCACAAACACCGATCGTACTCGCTTTACAGGAGGGGGGGAAGAAGAGGGGAGGGGTTTGGGTTGTGCCTGCCAATCACAGAAAGAAAAGCTGTTAAGTGACCTGCTGAGAATCAATACCAAGCCAAAATGTGCTTCCATGCCGTAAAAATACAGAATAAAAAAAAGAAAACCGATGTAATTCTAATTTGGAAATAAAGACACAAAAATCATAATCATCATAATTTACAGTAATCAGCTGACTGAAGAGTTGTGCTTGAGGAACAGCAGAGGTGGGCATGACAACGGCTTCAGTAAGGGTGCTCCAATTGGTTGGTCACAGATAGTTATTGGCCGATAAAGGCTTTAAATAGTTAATAATAATAGTTCCATAAAGGCTGATCAGATCAGCCAATCAGATTTTAGAAAAATTGTCACTAATACTGAAAAAATGTCTGCAGTGATTGAAAGGACATTTTTTAGATTTTGAGCTAGGACAAAAAGCTAAACAATTAGTGATAGATTCTCTACACATGTGGGACTGTTGTGTCATGGCTTCTATTTTCAGTCCAGTACAGCAGGAGGACAAGCCTAAAATACTTTTTTATCTTGACATCCCAAGATATGTGATTTTGTTTTCTTTGCTCTGCACTTGACGTTTGTGTAAATTAACGATGACAGTTTTTGTAATTTATTTGGAAATACGGCTTATTTGTTAAGCTCTAAGCTGTTTAAGGTGTGTTTCTAACAGGAAGTAGAACGTTGAACGTTTCCTGTCAATAAAAGTAAACAGTTGACAATTCACAATACATTATCCTCTGGTAATTTTAAACTATACAGTATACATTGTTTTAAGACCATTAAAATTAATATATGATAAATATATGACATGATGACTGATTGTAGCACCCTTCAGTACTTCAGTACTAGTCCTAACATCCAGTGCCCATATTTTTGCCAGTGAAGAAATTGGGCGAATATGCTTGACTGCTCTTGTCCTTAAAGGAGAATTCCGGTTGATTCCGGTCTGTCAGTAGAGACAAAAACGAATAGGTGCTGTCTACACCATGTTATCCTCCCGCTAGAGTTAGCACCCAACAAGCTTAAACAGGGCAAGTTTTAAACATGTTTTTAGTCTCTTAACATGTTCAAAATGTCATTAAAAGTGCCTCCCCATGTGAAGTGATTCCATCTGAGTGAACACAGTGAATCTGACAGCTGTAGATGTGACAGAAATGCTAATTCAGCTCTGTGTAGTTCCTGTGTTGATGCTGCAAGGACTGCATAGGGACCGTCTACAAACTACAACACTGAAAAGAGATACAAACATATTTTCAAAAATAAGCATATGATTATTTTTTTAAAGTTAGTGCTGTAGTAGCAGGATACAAGTTATAATTGAGGTAAGTTTGGCAACATTACCTTATTAAATCATTAAATTGATAGCTTACATATTTTAGTTTCATCTCTTTTCTGTGTTGTAGTTTTGTAGACGATCCCTAAGCTCTTTAACTGCCCCTTAACACAGGAACTAAACGCAGCTGATTTAGAACAACTTTCATGCATTTCTGTCACATCTACAGCAGTCAGATTCACTGTCTTCACTCAAAAGGAATCCCTTCATATGGGGAGGCACTTTTAATGATATTTTGAACATGTTTAGAGGCTAAAAACAGGTTTATAACTTGCCCTGCTTGAGCCTGTTGGGTGCTAACGCTTGCAGGAGGACAACACGGTGTAGACAGCACCGATTGGTTTAGTTTTTCTCTCTACTGACAGACCTTCAAATGTACAAACAAAAGAGCTACATATTGGAACAGACCGGAATTCTCCTTTAAACTGCTATCAGCTTTGCAGAAAGTCTTCAATATGTTTCCATGTGTTTGATCACCAGTGTCGGCCGATGGATGTCTTACTTTATTAGATGATGCTTTGACAGCTGATACTCTGTGGAGAAAGACAGAGAAGATAGAGCATGTAAAAGCCAGATCATTGTCTTGCATGCCGCGACGTGATCTGTGAGGCACCAACTTCGCCTGTGTTAGAGAAGACAAACACACGTGTAGTAATGGAATATGATATGAATGAGTGTGTATCAAATGGCAGATATCAGCATGAGAATGTGATATCTCAGGAGAACATTTGATATAGTCACGACACACATCTTCATCTGCATGTGAAGCTGGGCTTAAAGGGTTGGTTTACTCAAAACTCTGAAACGAGCCTTGGTGGTGTCAAGCCAAGGCTGCCTCTGACGTTACTGCCTTCAACTCAGTCAAATGGAGAAGGATCACATTATGTTTGTGGTGCTCACAGCAATGAAAAATGCAAACAGCAGCGTCTCTTTCCAGTAACAGAAGATAGCCCTTTACTCTGAATGATAGAACTTTTTAGTGAAACTAGACTTAGACTTAGACTTCTCTTTAATAATCCTTTTGGGATGACTCCCGCGAGGAAATTGAAATTTCCAGCATCCGTTTTAGCAAGACTATTGTGTAGAAGACAATAAGTGTTAACGTGTCCAGGTGTGTACGTGTATGTATTGTCCTCTCTGCCCTATTTCCTCCTCCCCGCTGAGTGAGGATTTGTATAGTCCGATATGAGGGACAACTACGTTCTACTGAAGAGAAAGTTTGTAGGAACATTTGTGACAGCATGTTTCTGGTAAGAAAGGTTGCTGTTGACCTTTTTTCGCCAAGTCATTTTGTAATGTCAGCACCACAAATGGAATTCCATTCACCTCCATTGTACTGGGGCAAAGGCCTCGGGCCAACAAAACCAGAACATATCAACATGGCTACATACCTCTGCTTAAGTGGTTGTGTAGTCTGGGTTAACTGGGTTAAAAGGATATACTGCCTTGGTATAGGCATTGGTAAGCTAGCTTGCTTTTAGCCAGCTAAAAATGATTTCAACTGGCTTTTTAACAATAATGTTTCCCTTGGGCGCCTACATATAGAGGGTTACTTCTCAATGCAGCGGGCCCGGGTTAGACTCCAACCTGCGGCCCTTTGCTGCTTGTCGTGCCCCCCTCTCTACGCTTTCTTGTCTTCAGCTGACCTGTCAAATAAAGGCCTTGCCTTTACTTTCCCCAATGTACAGCGTAGAACTTCTTAAAATCCTTTCAGCAAAATAGTTTTTTGTCTTAAGGCTAATGACTCTATTTAGCATTTATATGGAAAAAAAACATGAAATACATGGTTTATAACACAGTATAATGTGGTTGTTTTTAAGTCTTTATGAATTTACAGTATGTGTGAGCAAATATAACTTCACACATGAAGACAATGTTTTCCTGTGTTGTTCTTTGCAGCAGCTTTCACTTATGGGTGTGCACAGGAGAAGACAAATACAGTAGGGGAGAGCCGGGACGATTGAAACGCGGGACGGATGAAACATTCCAGTTTTCTCCGAGTGCAATGATGATAGACAGACTTCTTTAGGTCTGAACATAGAGCGTGTTAACCTCCTTCTATCAGCCAAATATCTTCCTGTTATTTCCTTTCATCACGGAGTTACAGCCGATAAACGCGTTTTGATGGTCAAAAGTAAACTTCATTGGCGGTCACATTTTTTCGATTATTAACGAGGGTTTTTCATTTAAAGGTTTGACTGCATGCTTATTCAGTAGACCAGTTAGTGTTCTCCACAATCCCAGACTTTCATATTTCATGCTTGTTTACATGAGAAGCAAAACAGGCGATAATATCATATATCTATGTCGGGACAGTTGAAACAGCTGTTTCAACCGTCCCCGACCTGCCTGGAACTCCATGGATTTTAAGTAAATGCACAAATATCTGTGTTCGTACAATTATTTATGGAGGTGAGACATGGAAAAGCAGTTTTAGAAAGATGAAAATATATTTGAGCCCACCAGGTAGGGGGGGTCGATTTTTCCCATGTTATCCTATGGAGACGGACGGGTTGGGGCGCGTTATTTGGATGTCCAGTGGTATAACCCGTGTCGAAACCTAGTGAAATGACATTTTCTACAATAGAAACATGATATAAATAGAAAAACTTACTGTTCTAGCTATGAAAACAGCACAATCATCTACAGTGCATGATATTTCAATAACCGCTTTATACGCGCTTCAGGATGACGGCAATTAGTTATTAACAGACATTCACAAAGACGCATAGTCCTAAAACAATCTATCTATAATAACACCTCTTGGAAGTACCATCCATGAAATACAGTAAAATATTAAAGTTGTTGGAAGTTTATATGGCTCAAACTGTACGTTTCATTCGTCCCCGCGTGCTGTTTCATTCGTCCCGTCCAGGAGGGACGGATGAAACATTACGCACGTCCCACTTTTGCTGTAATAACTCCTGAACGGTTTTGTCCAAAGCTAAAAATACAACTGTAGTTGACAGATGACACGTGTAAGTTGCTAGTGACAAAATATCAGCTTTCAGTGTGATAAGACCGCTTTGTTAATTACGTTTAATTAAAAAGTGTTTCAACTGTCCCGGCTCTCCCCTACATATGCACTTATATCTGCTTACAACTACATGATAACGTGTAATAAAGCATGTACCACATGTGTATATATTGTTTATATTGTTGCTGTACAGACCTAAGTCTTTTTACTGCGACTTCACGAGGACAGTTTGCAGCCGTGAACACAACGTTGATTCAAATCCTCCCCACACTAGGGCCAGGAACTCCCCCCCCCCACACACACACACCCATCCCCCCACACTACTATTGTCCACACTCTGCCACACAGTGAGGAGAGGATAATGACAGCCTTGATGTTTACCTGCACCATCTCTTTCCACTCTCCTCTATGAATGCTTGCGCACTCAGTGCCCCCCCCCCCCCCTCCTCCAGGGGGCTGCACGGGGCTTTGCATGGCTCCCCCATAACTCTGAAGTGGACGGCGTACTTCTGCCATACCGGTCGGGCTACGCTGCACCTTCAAATGTTAATGGCTCATTCACAGCCATTAATGCACACGAGCTGCATCAGCATGTCTGCCTGCTGCTTTCTGTCTTTAAGTCTTCCCATTATATGGTAGTACAGAGGAGATGGGTATAGGCAGCCACTGGTAATGAGGCTGGGTTTTCCCTCTGGCCTTCCCTTATTTCCACTACAGACAAAGTGAAGGCCTTTTGTCTTGACTGCAAAATGAATTGATTGGAATACAAATGAGAGCTCTGACCCTGTCTGACCCTATTTTGCAGCTGATATGACCAAGAAGGGCTCATCCACTACCCTTATTTGTTAGTACACTGTGTGAGCAAGAATGGAACCCACGAATGTGTATCTTTGTGTGTTGTAAGGTTAGACTGACATATGGTGCCAATTCTGGATTTTTGAAAATTTAAAACCTGCTGTAAATCTAGCCAGACAAGTTTCAGTCCAAAAGAGTCCAGGATCGGCTGTGAAGAACCTGTGTTGGTCTAACCTTTTGTCCTCATTCTGTATGTCTGTCCCAGTCCTGTAACTCTATGTTGATGTGTTTGTCATATCCCAGAGGAGGAGAAGCCTGCGGTGACCAATGTCACCGTCAGCGACGTATCGTGGGACAGCTTCCTCCTGTCCTGGTCTGCTGAAGACGGGGCATTGGAGGCCTTCCTGATCGAGGTTACCGATGCAGAGACAGGCGCTGAGTGGCAAAACCACACAGTGCCCGCCGATGCTCGCAGCCTGGCCATCTCTGGCCTCTCCTCCACCACCTGGTACAGGGCCAGTCTGTACGGGGTGTTCAGGGGGGCCCTCTTAGACCCGGTCTTTGCAGACACCATCACAGGTATCAACGCTGGGGCTCGCTCTTTCCTTTGCTTCATTCTTCTTCTTCAGCAAAGATACTTGTCGTTTGTCTATTCAGCTCTGGTGTGGTTCACTTTGACATTACATCGACTCTAATAGGTGCTACAGAAACACACCAATCTTCATGTCTTAAAGAGTTAACTTTCATTGGCTATAACAGATATTAAAGGATTTCAAGACTTTTCTCAAAAACATGATCCAGCGAAACAACTGGAAGCAAAATGATTAACTGAGCGATGTTTTTGTGATCCCAGAGATCTCAATTTGACAAATCCTTGTGACTGAAATTGTGTTTCTGCTACCCTTGTAGGGATGGAGGCTGGTTTTGTCCATCTCTGCTCCCATTTTCTGAGCCAATACTGTTTGTATAAAGAGAATCTTCCAGCTTTGGTGGTGGAAGATATTCTTCACTGGGTTAACATCCATTCAGCCAAGTTCACAATCCAAATCGCCTAACAACACCGCCTCATCAGCCATCCATCATGCACGTATCCCTTCCTTTGATGCAGGAAAATGGGCTAACACTCACCAACACAAAACCCATTCAGTCTGTATGAGCCCAGTCGCAGAGACGCGTTTGATCCACCTTTAAGGTGTCAGTCTGCCTGTTGGGACGAGTCCAGCCTACAGCAGCACCTGGTCTGTCATGTTAAAAGGCAGAAACGTATAAAAAAACGTCAGAATGTTGTGAAACTGGGGCACAACAGGTGCTCTAGCTCCCCACCCAGCACACCAATCACAGTCATTACCCATGGTAAAAATGCTGTGGATTACAGTACGTGCCAAAAGAGTGGGCTGTAAACAGTGAAACCAAAATCTGCTAATGATGCCTTGTAATGGCCTCTGAGCACCTTCACAAATAAAGCAAAAACACTCTCACTGTCACCCTATAAAACTATTACTAGACGTCAAAAACAAGCAGTTTCTGTTTTTTTAGTCAGCATCAATTCAGACAATATCCTTCAACATTTCACTGACGAGGATCAGTCAAGTGGAAGAAAGATGGGAGGACTGACAGAGGACAAAAAAAAACCCTGAGGCGCTTTTGTCACTTTGTGTGAGGCCTCTCTTCTGTATGCATCCCCAGTTCCCTCAAGTCTTCATTCTCATGCTGCCACTGCCCCTGGGCTCTGGTGCTAGGGTGCCAGGGGCTTCTGGGGCCACGCAGAATATGGCATGCGCTCAACACGGCCCATTGTCTGCATGCTAATGGCTGGTGAAACCATCTTAACATTTTTCATTAGCATCTCTTAATCCATAAACATTCCAACTAGTGAATACAAGTGCTGACTAATTTGATTATGTGATGCACGGTGGCCATCGTTGGTCAACTTGAAGTAGACGTTGTGGGGGAAATAAAGTCCTCTGAAAAGGGAGTGAGGAAACTTGGGTTTTATACAACAAATTGATGGAACCACAAAGAGATGTGGACGGCTCCCAGAACAAGCTCCACTCGGTTGTAATTCGTAACACCACAAGCTGCTCTTGTAAAGTTATCAGGCGAGACTGGAACCGGCTCTGGGCTTTCGTTTGCAGACCCCCCTTTTCTGCAGGTTTGCTGGCGCCGGCGCAGACCTCCTCCAATAACAGGCTCCCTTTTGTGAGCGGGGATTGTGTCCCCTCAGGTCTTAGGGGTGTGAAGGGATATGGAGTAGAGGGGTAAAAGGGGTGGTGCTGCGAGGGGGGAAACAGTAGCAAGCTAGCACATGTTAGCTGATGGATGTGGCCCTCCCTCTCTTCCACTGACCAGCTAAAGCCGCCCGGCGGCTAATGAAGAGTGACAGCTCCCTGGGATTTGTCTGCTCTGCTTCTCATTTCCACCACTTCTTCTCGCAACAAATGCCTCATGCCTTTTTACTCACAATAAAAAAAGGGGTTTCAGGCTAGTTCAAGGACCCCTGAGACCCTCGCATTTGGTCTAGTGTTTTAATGAGCACTGGTGTTGGGCTGGCTTTCCTGAGCTCACTTATATCTACTTCTTTCCCGGCTGCTTTTAAAAGCTTTGTCTGGTCCGTTGATCCATCTGTGCTGCTACCGGAAGTTTCTCCTGCTAATTAGCTTCGGCCGACTCATGCTCTTTACAGACACAGCTGTAGACTCCTGTGGTCTTACACCCTCTCTTGCTATCACTGCCATTATTAGCTGCTGCTAATGACTGCTTAACTACCAGCTTTTGCATTGTAGGCTACTGCACTGCACTTTTCTAAGAGAAGCAGCTGTAGTTTGACAAAGCCTTTTTACTTTGAAATTCCTGTGATTGCACAGTAATAAGATCATCAGACCAGGGCTGTTACTATTTCAAAAAAATTAAGTTTGAATGGATTTGAAGAATTGTGCAATTTGTTTAATTTGAATCATTTCAGGTGCAGACACAAGGCCCATACACATCAACATGAAAAAATGGCAAAGGTCTGCAGTGAAATCAATGGATTCCAATGAGATTGTTGCCATTCATTCTTATTGCCATGGATTATTTTGTGGGCGGTGTAAATCTGCACATATTTCAAGGAAAAGTGACCAACATCAGGCCCTCTAGCAGTGCTGATTGGGTGAACAGAACCAGGTCAAAGCCCAGAATGGAGGAAATTGCATTTAGTCTTTTAGCTATGTGGCACTTATATTTAAACTCCACTGTTGGAGTATTAACTGTTCTACAAAACAGGAATAGATGGCGGTCTGTTATGGGAGACGAGTCATTGAACTATTGCCCTGTTAGCGACTAAGCTAATAACTAGCCTGCCAATGGTTAGTTAGCAAGTTAGCAAGCTCGGATTTGGTAAAAGCCAAGCAGGAGTAAACAGGCCATTGGAGAGGAAGCAGAGAGAAAGGTCAGGGCTGCAGTGACTGATTAGCAGGTATCTCAGCTCCAGTAGGACGGCTATTAACTCTGTGAGCGGTAGTAGTTCTTTTAGAACTAAATATTTAGCAGAGACGCACCTACTTATTTTGTAGTGTCTTTTAAAGTTGTTACCGTTATCAGTGGTGCCTCCACTTCCCTACAATTTTCATCAATGGTATCAAATCAAAAATGCTCATGTTACTTCTCAGATGGTTTGTGATTATCTATAAAGAACAGTTAGTGTAAGGGGCCAATGATTAGTAGTTAGACAGACAGGAACGGCCCTGCTGGAGTCCAAGCTTCAGCCTGTGCAGCTCTGATCTTCTTATTCAAGGAGACTGTAAAAAATTGGTTGTGAAATATTTTTCCCATGGTCAAACAGTAGTTTTCTGAATAAAAAGTGGCAGCCCTAGGTTAGACTAATTGGTTGCTTATCTACAATTCTATCTCTATCAGTTTCCATCTTACTAACCACCGTGGCTTTGAACGGCCAGTTAAGGCTCAACAACCGGATCCTTCTGTGTTTTTCACCCGATTGCTGTAAAACTCTTTACGCTCTGCAAACTCAGGTTCTGATGCGTGGCTTTTTATGTAACCAACACTGTCATTTACCCTGATACACTCTGTTTCGCTGCCATGTTCCTCACATTTCAAGGCCCACTGACTTTTCCCTGTTACTCAGAGGCCGAACCGGAGATGCAGGCTCTCGTCGTCTCCGACGTCACCTCTGAGAGCTTTAGGTTGGCCTGGACAGCTGAAGAGGAAACCTTCGACACCTTTGTCATAATGGTCAGCCAGGCCGAGGGCCCAGGCCAACCAAGAGAGCTGGTGCTGGGTGGGGAGGAGTGGAGCACAGCTATCACAGATCTCACCGAGGACACCGAGTACAAAATCGAAATCTTTGGGCTCATTTTGGGAAGAAGCTCCAAGTCTGTAATGGAGTGGGTGAGAACAGGTACACGGTGAAGGGATAGAAAAGAGAAATCCGAGCCGTGAACTGAAACTCTGCACTGGTCTTGTCAGCGTGGTCAATGTGTAGCAATGTCCTATCTTGTCACATTTGTCTTAATGGTAACAGCATGAAAACATGATCATTAACACCTGTGTCCTGACGTTTTGTCTGCTAACCTGTTAACAGAGCGTTGTGCATTCATCTAAGGCGCTTAACACTGCAAGAAATGGTTATCTTTTTAAAGGAATCCGTTTTAATGATGATGGTGTACATGGCTGCCTTATGTGCCTTGAGTCCGATGCTATGTGTTAGTCTGTCAGTGCTTCTGATTAGTTCAGAGAGCACAGTCTGGAGCCACATGGGCCGCTCATGTCAGGGCCCCAGACTGCTGCTGGATCAGAAGTAGACTGAAACATGGCTTTACTGATATCAACCTTCTTTTGAAAATTGTTCTTGGCCAGTCTGATATGCTGGATATGAAGCATCTATATTGCTGATGCATTATTAATGTAGTAATGTCTTGGTCATAATAGGGAATAAGTATCCCATGATGGTTTGAATGGCAACCCAACCTTAAATTAATATCATTGTGGATCAATAAGAAGTTCTAATTTAAAGATGCTGAATATCTGGACATAGAGCCAAACAGCTTCAACCCAAAACTATCAGAAAGGCTTTCAAATGTCATGTCAGTCTACCACCGCCACCCCCACCCCCACAACCTTCAGGAAATTTACTCAGCTCTTTAAGCTCTTCGCTCCGCTACTTTGATTGTGTTGTCTCTGTCCGGTCGTCCTCCAAAATGTTGTCCTTGACTGCCTGGCCACATGTGTCCGGGTCGCTCTTTGTAAAGTGTGCTTTGGTGGGGCTCAGTTGTCTGTGTCACATAGAACGGGTGTGTGTGTCCCCTGTACTCCCTCGGGGTAAGTCTTTACTCTTGGGTTGTGTGGCGCATGTTTCACTTTTGTGTTGCCATGAAATGGGGGCAAGTTAATCTCCTCAGGTCTGTCACGCGAGATACTGTGGCTCGCTGTTAGCCAAGAAGGGTCCCACCGTGAGCCGGGCATCCCCAGGCCCCTTTTGTCTGTCTACCTCGCTCTCTCTTACATGCTCTCTTTCACTTCCTAACGCGTTCCTTTCAGTGGTGGATCTGCCTTGGCTACAATAACATGTTATTCATGTGTGTCTTTTCTTCGTCTTCTGTCAATTCTGAAGCAGAGCCACTAATTTATGTAAATGTCTCGGAAGATGTGACAGACATACCTTGTGTTCTGTTGTCTGTCCTCGCCAGTCTTAAAACGCACACAACACATCAACTAAAGCTACATTTTGTCTGTGTTTGCCCCTGCCTACTGGGTATGTCTTGTTTGTGCCAGATGTGGGTCCACCCAAGGGTTTCCGCTTCTCGGATGTCACGGACACGTCGGCCACCGTTCACTGGGTGGTTCCCAGAGCGCGGGTGGACAGCTACAAGGTCACCTATGTACCTGCTCATGGAGGTCAGTGTCCTGCAAAACAGGTACCATCCACTGTCATTCGATTAACAAGACTGAACAAAACTGTAAAACAAGTCAAGAAAGTAAGAATTTACAACATTAAGATCTAGCCCTGAGCAACAATAGTTTTATATTCCAGTTTATGAATGACTTCATAGCCAGTATGGACATTCGCCCTGCTGTGTTATTGCTGACCTATCAATCAGTTCAGTCCTCCATCATCTGCAGAGCAAACTCTTTTCTCCAATGATAGACTGCTTCTGCCCCCTAGTGACGGGTTAAAGGTACTTCTTCTGAAAAAGGCGTGTGGGTTCCAGAGCATAATGAAAATAATCATTACAACATCAGATAGAAAAAGAAAATTAAACATGTTATTACTTCCGTCATGATATCTATGAATATATTAAAGGATATCTCCAAAGTAAGTCATTCAGCCCCTTTAGATCGGCATGCATTGGAATGAAAATGCAGCCTACTTTTCTTAAGATTTGAATTTGAACTATTTTATTTAACCCATAAATGTCAAGTTCCCTCATAAGTTGCTAAGTAACAGAGAAAGATATGACACAAAAGTGTCAAAAGCCTGGCATTTTAAATATCAATTAATATACCACGCAGACCTCACTCTCTGAAAATACTGAAGTCATCATAATAAAAGTACATTTGAAGATGTGGAGAGCACAGTTCCATGAGAAGGCAGCTGGCTCAACATTAATTCAATTCAATTTTATTTTATTTTATTTATAGTATCAAATCATAACAAGAGTTATCTCGAGACACAGACTTAATCTGATGGTTTGTGAAGTTAACACAATCCTTTCAGTTATAAAACAGTTCTTAAATAACAGGTAATCATGATGATATTAATACTTGATCTATCAAGTCAATTCCATCATATTTTCCTTTTAGAATATGCAGCTATAAACCTGACCTATAAACCTGATGGTGACCAAAATAGACCTAAATAGACTAAAAAATCCTAACTGGCCGAACTTGTGATATCTTAACTTGTTGTGGTTTGGACGTCCAGGTAATGCTAAGACCCTGACAGTGGACGGCTCGGAGTCTCAGACTGTGCTGCCCAACCTGACCCCCGGGGTCACCTATGAGGTCACCGTAATTGCTGTCAAGGGTCAAAGGGAGAGTGAGCCTGGATCGGACAGCGTCACCACCGGTAGGACTGATGTGGCTCACGCACTAACACACACACACACACACACACACACACACACACACACACACACACATTCATGCTCTTAAAGCTCTGTACAGACATGTGTTTTTGCCTACATTTGTCAGTTTTGTGATAATTTGTGTGCGTGTGCGTGTGCGTGTGCGTGTGCGTGTGCGTGTGTGTGTGTGTGTGTGTGTGTGTGTGTGTGTGTGTGTGTGTGTGTGTGTGCGTGTGTGTGTCACAGCTCTGGATAAACCCCGTGGTCTGACTGCAGTCAATATCACAGACACTGAGGCCCTGCTGCTCTGGCAGCCCGCCATCGCCACTGTAGACGGCTACGTCATCACGTACAGCGCAGACTCGGGTACGTAGTGCAAACACACGCAAACACACCATCAAACACAGACAATACGTATAGCTATGAAAACACATGCTGTACATAAAACGCCATTGTATCTCTCTAATAAATCGGGAAGCCTCTGTTGGTGTGTGTGTCAATGTGTGTTCTTGTTTAACCTTCGTGGGGTTCAAAAACCAGGAGTCCAGTATACTTGTGGGGTCCGGACAGCTTTGTGGGTCCAACGTGCTGGACCCCACAACTTTAAAGGGCCGTTTGAAGGTTAAGACTTGGTTTTAGGATTAGGGTTAGAATTAGGTTATGGTTTTGGTAAGGGTCTTCTCTGCGCTCTCTGTCGTTGCAGTGGCTCCAGTGATGGAGCGCGTGTCAGGAAACGTCGTGGAGTTTGAGATGAGCTCTCTGACGCCGGCCACGCACTACACTGTGAAGGTCTACGCTGTGAGGGACCTGGCCAAGAGTGCAGCCACCACCACTGAGTTCACCACTGGTGAGAGTTCCTACTCAGAACTTAATTTCAGCTTCACAGATTCACATGTCACAGACAAAGCAGTCAAAGAGCATGATGCCAAAGCGATGTCAGGCAGAAATATTTCTGATTTCGGGATCATACAAATTCATTATTTCTTATGTCTAAATTGCTAAAATACCATGATTTAATTAAATATCAAATTGCAGTATTCATGTTCAAAGCAAGAAATAGCCTATTGCCTGGGAATATACAAAAGATGTTTTCTGAAAGGGAGGGAGGGTACGATTCAAGGGGAAGAGGAAATTTTAAGACTAATAGATGTAGAACATCAAGGAAAAGATTATGTTTATCAATTTGCGGAGTTAAATTGTGGAACAAACTAAATGACAACCTAAAGCAAGGCCCAAACATATTCCTTTTCAAAAAAATGTACAAAGAAATTAGTTTTAGAAAGTATAGAGAAGCACTGTAGAAAGTTTTGTTTGTGTTTTTTGTTTTGTTTATTTATTTAGATATATGTATGAGGGTATGTGTGTGTATATATATATATATATATATATATATACATATATATATATATATATATATATATACACATATATATATATATATATATGTTTCTTGTAAGTCTAGTATGGATGTGTTATTATTTAATCTGCTATAGATAGATGATAAAGAAAGAAGAAAAGAAACAAAAACAGTGTAAATGTGTGTAGGTATCTGTGTCTGTGATGTGAAAATTAGTGATGCATAAGATTTTGTATTTGCTAAATTATTAAAGTAGAGAAAGGGGGTCAGACCTGATAAGTTGTATGTGAACTTCTTCCTACTCCTTTTTGAACATGGGAATTTTTTGTTAGAATGTCTTTCAATCATTTTGGAAGATTGTGCTGACATGACCTTATATATCTGTCACTTTAATTTTATACTGTATATGTATGTATGAATGTATATAAATAAGCTATGAGCTAAACAAAGAGGCACTGAAACAGCTGATAAAGAAACTGATGTTGGTAAAATATGAATAGATGTTGAACAGATGTTGACAGCTGTTGTGTTTTTAGACGTGGACGCCCCTCTGGACCTGGCAGCCAATAACATTCAGACAGAGAACGGTATGCTGACATGGAAGCCACCTCGGGCTGACATCACCGGGTACATCCTGAGCTTTGAGTCGGCAGACGGCGTTGTCCGTGTGAGTGGACACCAGACCTCCACCCATCTAGGACGGCATTCAAGCTTTACAATGTGTTTGGGAACCCTGTTTCTGACCATGTTTCCCCCTCCAGGAGGTGGTCCTGAGTCCCAACGCTGTCTCCTATAACATGGCCCAGCTCAGCGCCTCCACAGAGTATTCAGTCAAGCTGCAGGCCATCGCTGGTCCCAAGAGAAGCCGAGTCATCACTACTGTCTTCACCACCAGTGAGTGGACTCAGAAACACACGGGACAGGTCTCAGCCCTGCTGGGCTCTGATGGCGTTTTTCCATTGATGGTACCTGCTCGACTCGGCTCGACCGTGGTGCCCCGTCCTCCTTTTTTTCATTGTAGATTGGTACCACCTCATGCGTGAGGCGAGCCGTGGCTGGTCGTCATAGCAACACACACACAGAACATCGAAGGTGTGTTGTTTTTGATTCTCGGCGTGTTGCCACAGCCAGAAGGCAAATTAGTTTCTAATCAACCTGGAGGCAGCAAAAAAAAAAAAGATAAACTATTTAAGCATGGCGGGTTTGTTCAGGACACCTCCCGCCCCCGTCTGTCACCAGCCCCGTCTCCGACCAATCCGTAGTTTGCAGGTTTTCATGTCCCCATTTGGTCTCGCCTCAGCTCGCTTGGATCCTCGACTGAGGTAGTACTACAAAAATTACCTGTTAGCAAGTACCAGGGACTTTCGTAATGGAAAACCAAAAAAGTCTAGCAGAGGCGAGTCAAGTAAATACCATGCAGTCGGAAAACACCATAAGCCTGTTACAACAAATACATTGCAATAGCTGTATTTTTTATAGTTATAATAATGCAGTGGGAGGGTGCCGGGTAGGCTCTCTGTGGTTCACGTTCCTCCCACAGTCCAAGACTTTTAGACTGTGAGATTGGGTTCATTTATCTATGATGTTATCCTTATGATGGACTGGTGTCCAAGGTGTACTCTGCCTCTCCCCCATACCATGCTGGGTGGCCCCATATGAGTCTGTGCCCCCAGCCATAACAGTAGCCAAAGTGATCCGCCAATCCGTGTGCACCCAGCACACAGCGCAGTCAGACTTCAGTATGAGGGTCATTTTGCAGCCCCATCCCCTCTCTATTTTCATTATCCATCATATCATGTGTTGTGTGCTTGTGTTTGTAGCTGGCGTCCTGTACAGACACCCCAAGGACTGCTCCCAGGCCCTTCTGAATGGAGACACCTCATCAGACCTGTACACCATCTACCTGGGTGGGGATGAGAGCCAGCCCGTCCAGGTCTACTGCGACATGAGCACTGATGGAGGTGGATGGATTGTAAGTCATTGGCTATAATTGCAAAGCCAGCTGTATCGCCACAGTGCTGTGGATTAAGGTCTGGCTACACCACAGATGCATTCTGGGAGATGGGAGAAAAAAATGCTCTGTTTTTTTTTTGTTGGATGGATGGAGAAAATGCCACATACAATATTGAATAAAGTTAACTGTTGACACAATGCAATAACATGAGCTATTTACATTAGCTGATACATGGTTACACCTCATTGGCTCTTACCAGTGTATCGCTGGGCATAGCAATCAGCAATACTCAGCAATTCATTTCTCTTCTGATGTTTGAGTCTATGATCTGCTGTGCCTGCTGGATATATAACCCTCCTGTTGTCTTTGGGTCAAATTTGACCCATTTTCAAAAAAATGTGTCTATCAGAAATTTGGGTTTCTTTCAACCAAATTGTCAAAAAGGAACATTGGATGGTTCCATTTAAAGCTCTTCTCAAGTGAAATGAAGGACCAGGAGGACACTGCTTTCATTGAATTTTTGGTGTTTTTATTCAATTTGATAGCATCTTTCTGCTTTTTTTAAAAACTCAAACGTTAGGTTGAGTGTCCATGAATGCCATGAATAAGTGTTAAAGCCGTTGTATGAGTTGGTAGAAGTGGGGGAAAAAAGCATAAAACGTGCAAGTGACAAAAAACAAAAAAGGGTCAAAAACGTAAAAGAAAATGTCAAATAAGCAAACAGTTTTTTGCAAAAAAAAACATTGAAAAGACAACCAAATAGAAAAAAATTAAATAAATTACAAATGCAAAAAAAAAAATTGAATAAGGTGTCAAAAATAAGGCGGGAGGACAACACAAGGGATAAGCACTTTTGTCAAACAAATTATATTTTTGTGCTTGTTTGGCTTAGACATTTTGTTTTGAACCTATATGTAAGAGTGGGAACATGATGTCAGATGTATTTCACATACAGCTCATTTGACGTGATGACACATTGTCTTTTGTCTTCATATTGACATATTGTCTTCTTCCAGGTGTTCCTCCGACGACAGAGTGGTAAACTGGAGTTTTTCCGCAACTGGAAGAATTACACAGCTGGCTTTGGGGACATGAACGATGAATTCTGGCTGGGTAATTTAATCATCGCATAATAAGGATATGGACATATCAATATTTTCCGCATCCATTGTTTTCAGTGGCATTGCATTCCATGGCTTGATTTGGACCGGACTAGTTCTGGTTCAGTGATTCACTTAAGTATAATAATTGTTCAAATTTGAATGAAACATATTGAATTAATAATACAAATGTATATTGTTTATTGATCCCCAGTGTGGATATTACAATTTGGATAATGGAATGAAATAGATACACCTTGAAACATGTAAAAGAATTCATTATCTGATAATAATAATAATAATAATAATATCTTATCAAAGCCATCAGTGGATTGTTGTCATTGCGGTCCGTCCAGTCAATACAGGATGTTCTCTGTCCCTCAGGTCTTTCCAACCTGCATAAGATCACAGCTGGAGGACAGTACGAGCTGCGAGTGGACCTCCGAGATAAGGGAGAGACAGCCTACGCCCAGTATGACAAGTTCTCCGTCTCCGAACCCCGGACCCGCTTCAAAGTCCACGTAGGAGGGTACAGTGGAACAGCAGGTAGAGATGGCTTCTGCAGCCTGCACACCCGTTGGTGCCTACTGAAGGCACACATATGCTCAGATATATAATTGGGTGTCATTTCTTAAAACAGCTGCTCGGTGTAGATTTTATCAAAAGTTAGTCAAACTGGAGGAAATTGTGACTTTGCTTGTGACTACTTTCAGTGGCAGATTAATCCACATTTGACACACTGATGAGCTTTTATGATAAAACACACACAGCACTTGTCATAATATTATAAAATAAAGATATCCCCTTTGCCTTTAACTTGTATTATCACAAGGAACAATACAATATAAAACAACACTAAAGGATACAGACATGCATCACACAGCTACATTAAACATCAACATCAAAATAAGAATTTTCTATTCCAATCCTTTCTATAGTTTAGGCTGTTCAAGAGACATGCATCCCTAATTGCCCTGTGCTCCCGGCTGGCCCCTGACCACCCGGTGACATGTCTGGGTTCATTAGGGACTGTACATGAGATGCGTTCTGTAGGGTTGGATGTCATGGTGCAATGTGTGTTTGCCAAAGTGAAATGGTAAACTGAGTGTGTATAACATGGTCTACTGTTATTTTAGCCAAAACATTATTGTAATGTCATTATTTTTCCAATGATGGTTCTGTGAAGAGGTGGGGTTTGTCCATTTTTACATAATTTGAATCAAATTTGCTTTGAATTTGTTGTGATTTGGATTTTGTACATTTGTGGGGACACTTCTTGGTTAGGGTTACTCTTTTATTTAGGTTGAATTTCTACTCTATTTTCATCATAACTATTCAGTAGGAGTTTTCACAGACTTTCTCAATTCGTCATGAACCTGAAAAGAATAAAATCTGACTTGTCTGGGCATTTGACGTGTTCTTCTGTGACATAAATGCAACGGAAAGTGTACCAGCGTTTATCCGGCTCCCTCTGCTGTGTGTCTTTGCAGGTGACTCCATGACGTACCATCACGGGCGTCCATTCTCCACTTACGACCACGACAACGACATCGCTGTCACCAACTGTGCCCTGTCCTATAAGGGAGCGTTCTGGTATAAGAACTGCCACCGCGTCAACCTCATGGGACGATATGGAGACAACAGCCACAGCAAGGTGCAGTATCTCGGTTACTGTTGGTAATGGTGTCCCATTAGTCTGGATGATAGATAGGAGGGTATTCTAGGACTCCTCAAGAGGGTTTATCTGGTTTTGAAGGGCTCCGAGGGGTCCTTTATGGGGTTCATGGGTTAGCCTTTCAGAGGGTTTAGAGCAGGGGTGGGCAATTAATTTTCCCAAAGGGGCCACATGAGAAACAGGGACCGTTGTGGAGGGCCGGACCAATCGGCTAAACTCAAATCGGCTCAGTATTAATTTTATCTCTTTATAAAAAGCAGTAAATTGGAAGTCAATAACAATGATTATGATTAGGACATGAAATAAGTGAAGCAGACATAGTACAAAATAAAAATAATAATAAATCCTTCATTAGTCCCGCAAGGGGAAATTACAATTTACACTCTGTTGTCACACACAGGCCTAAATTACACACACATGCTCAGTACTTATGCATGCACTAATGGAGAGATGTCAGAGTGGGGGGGGGGGGGGCTGCCCATGGAAAGGCACCCCAAGCAGTTGGGGGTTCGGTGCCTTGCTCAAGAGCACCTTGGAGGTGCCAAGGAGGTGAACTGGCACCTCTCCAGCTACTTGTCCATCACCATACTTTGGTCCGTACGGGGATTGAACCAGCGACCCTCTGGTTCCAAAGCCAACTCCCTACTGAAAATGCAATTATGTCACTATTTAATCAACATCCACAAATGCAATTGTGACCAAAATTTGCATGTTTTCTGCCATTTTTCAAAGAGCAGCATTCAAGTAACTTAAACTGCTATTGCTGTTACTAAAACTTTTTCCTTAGAACATGGAACAGTGAAGAAGAAAGTTCAAAATGCCAATGTGATGTCACTATTTTCAATGTCATGTGCAAATCGGCCCTTGCCTATACAGCCAATGCCGGATCAGCCATCCAGTTCACATGTGAGAGTCCTTGATGGAGATCCATTAAGCCCAGTGTGGACCAAAGATTTGCGCTGAGACAAAATCAGTGTGTCTGACTTTCATGCTGAAGATTCCCAGACCGGCAGTCAACGCGCGCCCATAAGCCCAATTTTAATTTTAATTGCTGAACCCTAAAGCTGGATGTGTTTTTGATTTATTTGTTTATTTAATACAGGGACAGTGCATGTTAATGGACAATTCTGTCAATATGCCAGAGTCAGCCAAAAGGCTATTTTTCATCTCAAGTTCCTAGACATTAACAAGTCAGCCTAAAAGTAAAATTACATATTTACATAACAACAAAACAATACAATACAAACAATATATTATACTTTGGGTAAAAGTACTACTGTTCAAGCTAAAAGTTAAGTTAAATATACACTAGAAACATAGCTGACCAACAGTCCGACAAGCGTCAAACAAAGACATGTACACACACTATTAATGTGCACAATGTGTATACAAACCCTTTATCTTTCTTACTATTTTATATATGTATATAGATGCTCTCAGGAACTGTGCACCATGTCCCCCCCTCTCTCTCTGTCTCTTTTTTCTTCTTCTTTTGCACTTACATTTTATGTTTTTATATTTTGTGTTGACACTGTAAAGGGGTTGCTTCAATCTCATTGCACAGGTACTGCACTTGTGTATAATGACAATAAAGGCTTTCTATTCTATTATGTTCTATGCACAAGACAAGAAGCCAGCAGGGGACAGTGAGAGCAGATCTAACTGTTAATGGAAATGACAACTCTGATGGGTCAATGAGCCAATTTATTTTACCTGGATCTTGAATGCACTACATGTGTTTATTTTTGGTAGGTTATGGGGGTGAGGTTCCACTCTTTAGCAGCGCAAACAGTTAGCTTTATAGTAGCTTGTTTCAGATGCTACTGAGTATCGTTCCTCGCATATCTTCAGTGCAGACCTTGTGCTCGCCACAATCACCCTGAATGAAACAACGTAAACGCGATGATTGTCTCCTGTTGATTAATGAGAGGCTGAACTAGAAATACAAACCTCCGCTGTGGGTGTCCACCATCCACCATTAACCACAAGTTAAACGTAGTTTTGTTTGCAGAAAGGCACAATTTTCTCCCTACCTTATTCACACCATAGTTATCACAAAGCAAGGATTTTAGAAGTGTCCAATGCTGATGTTCATCTCTTCCATCTAGGGTGTCAACTGGTTCCACTGGAAAGGCCACGAGCACTCCATCGAGTTTGCTGAGATGAAGATCAGGCCGTCCACTTCAGGAATCTGGAAGGAAGAAGGAAACGATCATAAACACAGCCCCCCCCCCCCCCCCCCCACCTCCCTCCACTCCACCCCCACTCCCACTCCCCCACAACCACCACCACCACAACCACCCTCCACCAACACTGCTACACTCTATCCGGACTCCCCGTAGACCACCTGGACTCCCACACCCCACGCGCCCCGCAGCGATCAAAAGCCACTGCCGAGGTCCCCGCTACCTCCATCTCCCCGCCCCCCCCCGTTCGCTCTCAGATCAGCATGGACACACCATGAGATGAGAACTACTCTCTCCTCCCCCCCATCCCCCGTTGACACGGTTGTGGAAATGCTGCAAATGCGGAAATCGATGTGCATGTTACAAACTGGACTTAAATCAAGCCCACACAGATTCTACTCACGCACCAAAGATAGCAACAACAACAACTCCATGTCCCCTGATTGTGATCCATCCTCCGGTGTTGCAGCATTTGTGGGGAGGCTTGGGCTTTATGTTGTGTACAGTCATTAATACCGTTCCTATTTCATGTTCGGGGTATGACAGAAAGGACAGGCTGTTTATGCAGTAGTACAATGTGGTCTTGTTTAGGTTCAGGGCCTCTTTGCTAAAAACCGATAATACATTTCATACGATTCAGCAATTCTGGATCATCTTACAAAGTCTATTCCTTGTACAGTACTGTACAAGTATCTAAATGAAAGATTTGGAAAGGGATATTCCTCAGATGGCATCCCTCAGATGTCAGATATCTCTGTCTAACTTGCCATTTGTTTGTGTTTGTGCTTAACTTGTCTCAGTGTCACTTTATCCTCCCCAGGTTCCCTCGTGTCACGCAACATCTCACGTGATAGAGATGGAAATGAAAAGAGAAAAAAAAAAAAAATATATGGAAAAGTATTTTACCCCGCCACATGCCATGTCCACTTGGATGGCGATGTTTTCATTCATTACGTCAGCCCCTGAAGGCATCATGCACAACGAACAGAGGAAAGAAGAGCTGGTGTGTTTCCGTGTGTTTTGTTTCTGCTGTGAATCCGAGGCCGGACCTGTTCCTTAGTATATAATGAGATGCGGAGATGATATTTTCTTTTCTTCTGCAAAATGTGAAAACATCTCATATGTGTGGAACGGGACGAGGCACGGTGTTGTTGACAGAGAGAAGGTGTTTCTGTTGAGCATAGTAAAAGTCTCCTGTTTATGGCCGATAGTGTTCGAACCGGCCAGACTAAGAATTGCCGCCCCCCCCCCCCCCCCCCCCCCAGCCCTGCCACAGCAGCAGCACACTAACCACTGACCCTGTGCAGAATGCCTGTGTAAATTAAGTTTGTTTTCATGCTTTGTTTGTTATAACTGGGTGAACAACCGGTGTTTCTCTGTGAACTGTGTTACAATAAAACACTTTGTTTCAAAGGAACTTGTTCAGGCCTTTTTATTTTTACTCAAGGTCCACTTTCGATCCCATCTCACGGTCTTCCTCACCGTGCAGCGTTTGAGTCATGGTAACCACGGGTTACCATTTTTGGGCTCCCTAAAGGTCCAGTGTGTAACATCTTTAGTTGTTTATTAGCAAACTTGTCCTTTGTCATGAATATTGACCACCACCATTAATTCCAAGTATTCCTATTGGCTTGAAATGTTTCCATTTCCATGAGCTGGGGTAGATGCTCCATATTCATGCTCCATCTTGAAGTACGTTAGCCGTACTAAGGACATAGCCTACTGCTCCACCTTTCATGTTTTCTCTGTCACATGATGAACTCACAGGTGCTGCTGATGCTGCTAACAGGTATCGTTGCCAACCGGCTCCGGCAGGTTAGAAGAAGGAAACATGGAGGACCACCAAAAGAAAAAAAAGAGATTGAAAAGGAAAGAGACGGGCTTTTTGAAGCGTGAAGGCCACCGTAGCTGTGACACGTACTTTGAACTGCGTGGTGAGAGAGAGTTGATGGAGATATATGATCTTAATGCTAGATGGGAGACATTCCTACACACTAGACCTTTAAATTAAGTGAGTAGCAGCCAATGAGGGTTTATTGAGGAATTCTAAATGAAGGAAACAGGGAGGATATGTACACATATATACTGTATATATATATATATGTATATATATATATATATATATATATATATATATGTATATATACATACATGTATATATGTACATATATGTATTGTATATGTATACATAAATACAGTGTGCTAAAGCATAAGACTCTCTTTCTCTCTCTCTCTCTCTCGCTTTCTCTCTCTCTCTGTTAATTAAGGAAATTGTGTGAAATACAAAAATGTGCATCGGATGTGTAAAGATCTAAGTGTAAATACATGAATAAAGATTGATTAAGGTTAACTAATATACTCCAAAAAGTTTACTACAAAGTATTATTGTGTCTTGCGTAACAGGCTAAAAATAGAAACGTGTTTATAGTGTGTCACGTATCTGGTGTGTGTGTGTGTGTGTGTGTGTGTGTGTGTGTGTGTGTGTGTGTGTGTGTGTGTGGTGTGTGTGTGTGTGAGTGAGTGACTCCGCTGATTTGCTTCGGTCGGTTATCTACAAGGATATTAAATCAAGGCTGAGCCATAAAGGCGGAGTCTTCAACACATGCGCATTGTAAATGGAGTCGAAGCCCAGATATCATTGCGCATGTGCCACGACGTATCCTCTTTTAAGCCTCCTTAGAGACCGCCGTGTTTGGCACTTGTCCATTTCCTGGTTCGCCCTGCTGGGAGCGGCTGTTGCCCTCCCGGCATGCTGTGCGACTTCCCGACTTTCCTGCTGGTCTACAGTACAAGGGTATGGTACTTCTGATGTTTCAACAAGATTTTTCTCTTATTTTAGTTTAGTTTGAGTCTGTTTTCAGAGTGTTTGTGTGCTAGTTTTCAGTAGTTTTGGTTTATGTGTGAGAGCCAGGTAAATTGGGCCTCTAATGTCTACATGAACATATTAATAACATGATGTGTAATATTTGATCTGTAGTGCATTAGTAGCACAGTGAGCCCTCCTCCTGTTGTAGCTAAAACAGAACAGATTTACATTGATATGATCTATATTAGTTACAACCATACAGTAGTAGTTGGGGGCATATGTGCAGTTTGGTGACCCATATCCCACTATGGGCCACGCCAAGACAGCTCTATGAAGAAGCTGATTGGTCGGTTTGGCATTTTACCTCGATTGGTCAATAGGCAAGGGGGTTAGCCTCTCCTCCCATGGCGCCATTTTGATGCTACGTTAGCCATAACCCGCCGTTAGCATCCCATTGACTGCCATTCATTTTTACATCACTTTGACAGTGAATAACTTTACATTTGAAGCGTTTAAAGACTCTATTTGTTTGTTGTTCATTTCCAAAGAAACACAACAACTTGTAGCTCACGTTATGGCTCCGTAGCAGACGTTTTCATAAAAATAAGCTAACCGACTACGCTGCTTATCGACTACGCGACTTACCGTCGCGTAGTCGATAAATCCCTGTATTGTCAGGAGAAGCTCGCAGACAGTTTGGACTTCCATCAGCTGTTTAGGTTTAATTACTAATGCTAAGTAGCATGTTAGTTAGCAGTAATTAGCCTTCGCCTATGTTATCTACTAACATATACCTACCTCTCCGTCTCAGCTGATTGGGAATGATTGAGATTTCTCTTGCACAGCTACCAGAAGACTTACAACTTTCAGACAGGTTCGTTAAAATACCACAACGTCCCATCTACGTCGTCTACGGATCTGTTGGTCCATTTCTTAAACTGTCTATGGCCACGCCAAGACCCGCTCTACGAAGCAGCCGATTGGTCGGTTCGGCATTTGACCTCGAGTGGTTAACCCTGGTGTTGTCCTCGGGTCAAATTTGACACGTTTTCAAAATGTTTACATCAGATGGGTTTCTTAGAACCAAAACACCCAAAAATAACTTGGATGCATGGATGTACTGTATGTTGTACGCAACCCATATAACGATCTTTGCACGCAAAATGAATGATTTTTGGGTGTTTTATTCCATTTTATAAAACAGTATCGTGACTAAACTTTGACTGTTAGTCAAAATAATTCATGATGTCTGCTTTTTTAACTCAAAAAATAGGTAAATTGTCATATAAATTAGGTGTATTGACCATGAATTTAAAAATAAAACGTTGAGTAAAGTGAAAAGCATAAAAAAGCCAAACACGTTGGAAAAAGCACCAACAATTTAAATTCACTTTTGACCTGGATTTTGACAAAAAATAAGATATTTTTATTAAATAATATTTGAAAAATCTGTATAAATAGCCAAAGATAGAACACTTCAACAATATCACAACATTAAAACTCAACATTAAGATTTTATGCTCCATGGTAACATGATTGGTTGACTACTTCCAGGGACTGGAATACGGCTGAGCGTCCCCGGGGCAATGCGGAGGACGTGTCTCTGGACGTTAGTGAAATGTCTCAGCGTGTCCGGCCTGCTCGTCCTGTCTGCTCACATCTTCACCGTGAAGAGGACAGATCCGGCGAGGCCGAGCCCCCTCCCAGCCGCCGAGTACCGGCTCCTCTCCCCCAACACCTACGAGTACACCCTGACCCCGGCCGCTGTGTTCAGGGACACCCCTCCCTTCCTGCTCCTTCTGGTCCCTGTGTCCCCTGGGGCAGCTGCAGCCAGGGACGCCATCAGGCAGACATGGGGGGCTCCACGGCGGGACAGCCGAGCACTGTTCTTTGTGGGGCTCCCTGAGGGGGGGCGGGGCTCTGATGTCCAGGCCGAGCTGGAGGAGGAGAGCAGGACACATGCCGACATTGTCCAGATGGACTTCCAGGACAGCTACCACAACCTGACCATCAAGACCCTGATGATGATGAGCTGGCTGGCCAGCCACTGCCCCAAGGCCTCCTACGCCATGAAGGTGGACGCGGACATCTTCGTCAACGTCTACCTCCTGGTCCGCATGCTGAGGAGCTCGCCGCGGCGAGGCTTCATCACCGGCTCGGTGATCAGTGACGGCCGGCCCCGCAGGGACAGCAACAGCAAATGGGGTCTGCCGGAGGAGCTGTACCCCGCCGACAGCTTCCCCCCGTACCTGTCCGGAGCCGGCTACGTCTTCTCGGCAGACATGGCGGCCAGGATCTCCTGGGCGTCGCGGTTTGTCCGGATGCTCCCCCTGGAGGACGTGTACGTGGGCCTGTGTCTGCGCGTGCTGGCGGTGCGGCCGGTGTACTCCCGCAGCCTGATGCCCCCCAGGAACTTGTTTGAGATCCGGCACCTGGACTACGACAGGTGCACCTTCGCCAAACTGGTCATTGTCAACAGGTTCACGCCTTCCCAGCTGCTGCACATGTGGCGGGACTTCGACTCAGGCTACAGCAGCTGCTGACTGCCATTCTTGGGTTAACCCTAACCCTCTCAGCATTAACCCTCCTGTTGTCCTCGGGTCAAATTTGACCCCTTTAAATCTGAAATATGGGTTTCTTTTTAACCAAATTACCACAAAAAATGGATTGGATGCCTTAAAATGCTTCTTGCAAATACAATTAATCCCTTTTAGGGCTGCACAATTATGGCCAAAATGATAATCACAATTATTTTGATCAATATTGTGATAACGATTAATTATCATGATTATTTGTTGATTTTAACCAAAACTAATTTTTATTGTCACATAGACTATTTATAACTGCTTTCACATCCATATTATGCTACATTCTTCTTATGTTGAAGGTGTATGTTGTATAGACATACAGCTGCAACACACGTAAATGAAAATTAGCTATCTGAAATAAATAGCGTAGGACTTTTTTTTTTTCTGTATCTCGGAGAAAGCTCCTTCACTTGTTTTCAACAATAACTGATTAAAAGAGCTAGGGAGAGAGGGGGAGGGGGGTGCGATGGATGCTACTCCCAAAGAGACAACTGATCATTATGAACGGGTCCAGCACGGGTCGAATGGCACATACACACGTTGTGTGTATGAAATGTCTGTATCGTCACTGCGCTGAACTATGAACTATGATATTCTGGCCATGGGTCACATCTCTGGCCCAGGTCCAGGTCCTGGTCCAGGTCCAGCAGGCTCCGTCTCACACGCTGTTAGTCTACCAACTGAAGTTAGTTAGATTCAATAACTTCTTCTGTGTTCTTTGCCGTGGCGGCCGCGATAGCAGTTACCCTTGGAAACACTGGTACAAATACAGGTTTGTCCCTCATACTTAACAATATTCAGCTGTGTTAATAACAATTAAAACTAGACAAATCTCAGAAGCGTGGACTGGGAGAGTAAGAAGAGCGAGAGTAGAGGAGAGATCCAAACACAGGCACGGCTTAACAGAAGAAATGGGTCATGTAACGCAAAATTAAATCATATCTATATAAACAGCATTGCAGCGGATGCGAGGACATTAGGTGCACCGGTGCATCCTAGAGGAAAAATATTACTTGCGCCCTAGAGCCCTGTGAGCTAACAGACCCTAACTAGCACTGGTCACTGCTGTTGTCTGAAAAACAACAGACGGGACAAAATGTTGCGTTTACTGGTAAACTGGTAAACCTTGAGGCCGACGTATAACCGACTGCTATCTGTTGAGTTGTCCTCCCGTTACTCTGTCCTCTGGGACTGTCTCCATCTAGAAACTAAGCTGCACGGGGTGCAGGGAACTACTCTGACTGGCTCATGATCAGACAGTGGTTTATGGAGCGTTAGATGGTCTTTGCAAAAAAAAACAGACCGTTCTATGAAATGACGCAATTAAAAAATCGCTTCATCACGCAAATTTGATGGGAAGTCAAAATTGTGATTAAAATTGTATTAATTGTGCAGCCCTAATCCCTTTCATTCTTTTTGTTGTTTTGATTATTTTTTGGGGGCTTTTCCCTTTATTAAAGTGACAGTGGATAGACATGAAAGGGGGGGAGAGATGGGGGGTGACACACAGCAAAGGGTCGCAGGACTCAGCCAACATGGGGCGAACGCTCTTACTGGGTGATCCAGAGCCCCCCCCTCCCCCATCACTTTCAGTCCTATACGTCCCTCTGATCTTAACTATTAGTCAAAATAGTTACTTTTTGAACTTAAATATTTGGTATAATTCTATATATATGAGGGTTATTGACCATGAATTCCAAGAAGTAGTGTAAAACTAGTGATAGTAAGGTGGTGTTAGTGAAAACTTAAAAAAAGTCATAAAAAAGGGACGAAAATGTCAAATTTTTGTCAGTTTTTGATTCCTGAGGACAACACAAGGGTTAAGGAAACAAGGAAAAAAAAGCCATCATGCACTCAGACATAAGGGTGGTTAGATTGTCAATGAATGAATAAGTCATTTGAAAATGATGGGAAACTTATTATTATTATTATTATTATTATTACTTGGTTCATTACATAATATGCACTACATACAACTTTAAATGTCTTGTTGCTTTGACCTTCATGTTCAGTTTATTGTCCCTTAAGTCAAGGAACACAGGAACCAGAGAAGATTTGCTCTGAAGATGAAGAGGAATGTACATGTTTCCGTCAATCAAAAGATTGAATAGCTAGGTCTTTTATCAACAGCGGTCAGTTTTTAAGATGAAAATGTGCAAAAAAACTATCCTTATCACTTTTTTTTTGAATGTATTTCTGTTATGGAGCCACCCTGACCCACCCAATAGAAACTCAGAATGTATGATATTATAGTGATGTATAATATATGACACACACAGACTTTGTCACCTGTGTGTGTGTGTGTGTGTGTGTGTGTGTGTGTGTGTGTGTGTGTGTGTGTGTGTGTGTGTGTGTGTGTGTGGTGTGTGTGTGTGAGACTATATTACTGCTGTTGCCTTGGTAT